>NW_020940355.1:17161245-17202912 GCF_900497805.2 Vombatus ursinus | reverse complement strand
AGATAGATAGATAGATAGATAGATAGATAGATAGATAGATAGATAGAGGGCACAGGGTGAGTTGAAGATGAAGGGGTGATATGTGGAGAATAAAATTAAGGGGTGAGAGGATTATACTGGGAGAAGGAGAAAGAGAGAGATAGAATGGCATAAATTATCTTAAATAAAACATACAAGAAAAGATTTTTATAGTGGAGTGGAAACAGTGGAAGGTGAGAGGGAATGAGTGAATCTTATTCTCATTGGAT
Source organism: Vombatus ursinus (assembly GCF_900497805.2). NCBI lineage: Eukaryota > Metazoa > Chordata > Mammalia > Diprotodontia > Vombatidae > Vombatus > Vombatus ursinus. The sequence continues at coordinate 17,202,664 of NW_020940355.1, read as the reverse complement.
TTGGTTTAAGGAGGGAGTAACATATACACTCAATTAGGCATGGAAATCTATCTTACCCTAAAGGAAAATAGGGGGTAAGGGGATAAGAGAGCAGGGGAATGATAGAGGGGAGGGCAAATTGGGGGAGGGGGTAATCAGAAGCAAACACTTCTAAGAAGGGACAGGGTCAAAAGAGAGGATAGAATAAATGGGGGGCAGGATGGGATCAAGGGAAATATACTTAGTTTTTCACAACATGACTACTATAGAAGTGTTTTGCATGACTATACATGTATAACCTATATCGAGTTGTTGCTTTCTCAATGAGGGTTGGTGGGGAGGGAGGAAGTGATAAAATTTGGAACCTAAAGTTTTAAAAACAAATGTTAAAAAAAAAATTAAAGTGTTTTCACATGCAACTGGGAAATAAGATATACAAGAAATAGGGTATAGGAATATCTCCTGCTCTCCTCCTCTCTCTCTCTCTTTCTCTCTCTCTCTCTCTTTCTCTCTCTCTCTCCCTCTCTCTCTCTCTCTCTCTGTCTCTGTGTCTCTTTCTCTGTCTCTGTCTCTCTGTCTCTTTTTTCTGTGTCTCTCTGTCTCTGTCTCTCTGTCTCTTTTTTTCTGTCTCTCTCTGTCTCTGTCTCTGCCTCTGTCTGTCTCTCTTTCTCTGTGTCTCTCTGTCTCTGTCTCTGTGTCTCTGTCTCTCTCTCTTTCTCTCTATTGCTGTCTCTCTGTTTCTTACATTACATTTTAAATAGACTTTTAGAACTAGATGAAAATTAAGAGAAGATCTTTTTTTCTCTCCCTGATTCTAGAGATGAGGAAATTGAAGAGCGAGAGGGAATTCATGACTTGAACAAGGTCATGCAGCTGCTGAAAATAGAAACCCACTCCTTTTCAATTCTTCCTTCACTACGTATTTTTATTTTGGGTACATTGCATTTAAATACTTTTTAAAAATTCTAACCAGAAAGTGGGCATTTTCCCTGTATACATATTTGATTTCCTCCACACAGGGCTCTAAGTGGGAGGTCAAAGCTCATTTCAGCTTCCCACTAAGCAATCTCTGCAAATACATCCACATCTCAGTGACAATCTACTTTTCATAAACTTTCACATCATTCAGCCCTGCATTAGGATGTGAAAAATTGCAATTGTCAGAAATGTAAAAATAATTATGCCCACCTTGGTCTTTTCTGTTTAATAATTTGGACCATGGATTGCTAACCTTTGTTTTGCCTGCTGTGCAGTCATAAATTACTTTTATAGATCAAGGGAAGTTGAACTTTCAAAAAATGCTGTTTTAGCTTAAAAATGCTCTGGTTTGAATATTCCATTTAAAGAAGAGGAAACAAGAGTGACACATTATCATAGATGGGATGGCAGGTTGCTATTTTTTTTTAATCCTTTACTTAAACAGTTGTTACCACTCAAAGATTCATAACTCAAAGGAAAAAGGATTCTTACAGAGCAATTTTTTCGCCTAAAAATAGCAATTAAATAATTGAAATGCTAAAAAGAACAAAGAAGCTAATTATGAATCAGATCTTTTACATGGTCTCCCTTAATAGAATTGGAATAACTCTACAGATATCATTTTATAAATAAAGACATCTAAATGTCTGGCTTTATACAGAGCACTATGATTGTCATTGGAGGAGATAGAATTTAGATAAGAAACAGTCCTTGCCCTAATAAGTTTGTATTTTAGTAAAGGCATAAGCTACCAAGAGGGTTAGGGGAGGGATGCATAATATAAAATATACAATAAAATGACAAATTAATTAAAGAGTTATAAAACTAGTTATTCATGAGATGTTCAAGTTGGAGAGTCATTAATACCCACTCCTTACACCAGAGTATAAGAAAAGGAAAACTGGGGAAAGGGAAATTTATATTGGACTCTAAAAGATAGGTACAAATTCAGTAAACAAAGATGATAGGGCATTCCAGGCCTAGGGAAATGAGGGAGATCCATCTAGGCATAAACTGGATGTTTATAATATCATAAACAAATGTTCAAGATTTGGCACTTAGGCATCTCTCAATGAACACTGTGATTTACTCTTACTGTCTTCCAGTCTTTTTCTGCAAAGCTTTTATTTTAGACTTTTTCTTCTCTCCCAAGCACCCATAACACCACCATTGAGTTTGTTAGCTTAGAAATTGACCTCTTATTTCAATAAGGAGATTTAGGTCATCTAATTACAGCTTCCTTAATGCTACTCCTCACAAATTCTTAGTATCATCACCTCCTCTGTCCTCCTCCTCAGAAGAAGTTTTATCTAGCAGGCATCTAGGTAGAACAGTGGAAGACCTGAGTTAAAATCTGGTTTCATATACTAGCTATGTGACCCTGGACAAGTCACTTAATCCCTGTTTTCCTCAGTTTCTTCATCTGTAAAATGGATACTAATAGCAACTAATTCCCAAGATTGCTGTGAGAATCAAATGATTTAATAAATTTAAGGAATTACCACAGTACCTGGCACATAGTAAGTGCTATGGAAGTGAGCTGATATTATTATCTCTTATCTTTACAAAATCTGATTCATATATCCATCTTTAATCCTATTCTCTCTGATCAATGTAGTAGCCCCCCATCCTCTGTGGGGGCTTTAGCTTATCAATGGGATAGGATGGGATGGGACTCCACCTTTTATTTCATTGAAATACAGAAATTCTGATGGGGAAATTCTTTCTACCAATTCAGATTGGCACCTACTCTGGGACTAATAGAGTTGCCTGAGACCACTGGGATGTGAAGATTACATCACTTAACTTTTCTTTTATAGCCTTGTGTCATTTATAGATTTGATAAAAATGCCACCTAAACCTTCATTAAAGACATTGATAAAAGTGTTGAACAATATATGAAATATCAGAGCCCTCTGTCCTTCCACTAGAGTCCTTTTTCCAGGTTAACATCAATTAAGCAAGAATCTTTGGGCCCTGTCAGTCAACCAATTATCAAACAATTAACATAAGTGTTTAATAATTCAAACCATTTTTTCTCCCCATTGGTAACAAAATTATTATGAGAAACTTTTGCAGATGCCTTGCTAAATCCCAGGTGTGTTTTAGTATCACATTGCCCTAACTTACCTGTCCAAAAATCCAGTAAAAAAAAAAAGAAAGAAAAGAAATTGGCTTATTATGACGTAATTTGCTCCCTAAGAAATAATTCTGCCTTATGTTGCTCATTATTTCCTTTACAAGTGATTTCAAAGTATTTCTTTAATATTATGGTCCAGAATTTTATAAGGAATCAAAGTTAAGGTCATTGGTATATAGTTTGAAGAGTCTTCTATGTGGAAAATGTAACCATAACTGCCGATCTTCAGTCTTACAGCACCTCAAACATTCTCCATGGGTTTTCAGATGTCATTGACACAACAATTATATCTGCACTTTTTTTTCAGTAGTGTTGGGTATAATTTGTTCATTTCTGGCCACTTCTGTTCATTAGGGATAACTAGGAATTTTCTTACAATTGCAAAAAGAGGGAAGAGAACAAGCAATTATTAATTGCCTACTATGTTCTAGGCACTGTGCTAAGCACTTTACAAGTAGTATCTCATTTTATCCTCAGGTGTTATTATTATTCCCTTTTATAGTTGAGGAAACTGAGGCATACAGGAGTTAAATGACTTGCCCAGGTCATACAGCTAAGAGTCTGAGGCCAGATTTGAAGTAGGGTTTTCCGTAGCTCATGTTTATTGCCTCATTTTATCTTGGATTTCAATTTCTTACTTAATCTATTTTTTTTGTAAACATCATTATCCTTTGCAAAAAAACAGATGCCAACTAATTTTAGAGAACTTCTATTGTTTCTCTATTATACATTATCATTATCATCCTGTTTACCAAATCATTTACCTCTCCCTTCTACAAAATGGCGAATACTTTGTAGTCTATTAATCCCTTGTGTAACTCATTCGTTATAATGCTGGATTATGAGATGATATTTTTTATCATTTTTTCCTTTACAAATATACAAATTTCTGTAAAACGTTAGCTGTCACTATACTTTTAAATTTTGTATGGTCTCTTTACTATGCTGAAACACTCTAAGCTATTGTAGGCTCTTCTATTTGATAACTGCATAAGTAAAGTCTTGTGACTTTCCCATGAGCAGTTGTCTTACCAGTGTTCTAATTATGATGTATAAAAGATGAAAGATGTTATTGAAAATTGTGGTCTGGATTTTTAAAATTCTAGATCATGCATAAATCCTGGTATAAACTTTTTTGAGGCCCAGTTCAAATGCTTCATACTATATAAAGCCTTCTCTGAACCTTACAACTGGCAAAGATTTTTCTGTCATCTGATCAAATAACATTTTGCACTGTTTTTATACTGCTTTTAAATTGAAATTTATGTTACAATAACCAGTAACTCTATATTTTCACTCCTACCAGATTGTAAGCTTCTTCAAGGCAGGGACCGTGTTGAAGTCATCTTTGATTTCTCTAAGTGCCTAACACAATAAACTGCATGTAATAGGTGCTTATAAATACTTGTTGATGGATGAGTGATGGTATGAGTACTCTAAGGGAGGAGTCGATATATTATGGGACATTAGACAGAGCATATGAACTGTAGTATAGTGGGAGTGTGAAGACAGTAAGGTAGAAGGCAACTAGTATGACAGGGGACTTTGCTGGAGAACACTTGGGAAAAGTAATGTAATAGAATATATGTGTTATTTATTTTTCTATCTGTCTAAGCTCCAAGATCATCACACAAAATAAATATTTTATAAACATTTGCTGTATGAATGATTGATTAAATGAATGTGATAATTGTTTGAAACAACGAAACTCTGTGCTAAGCAGAATAAAACCATGTTTTAATTCCCTCAACTTTCATATGAAATAGATAATATATAATATTCACTTCATTTTGTTGTTAGAAAAACTGAGGCAGAATTAGAGACAGAGTAGCATAGTAGAAAGACTACAATTTTTAGTCAGACTGCCTGTGTGCAAATCTTGCTATTTTTACTTAGTATTTGAGTATGGGAAAATCACTTAAATTCTTAGAGCCTCGGTATTTTTATTGACAAATTGGATATTATAATATTTATATTACATACCCCACAAGTTGTGAGGAAAATATTTTGTTAATCTGGAAGTGCTGCATAAATGTGAGATAGCATTAGAATTTGATCATATAGTTGGTCCAACACCATCTATGGAAAGTATAATAGTTCTCCAACTAGAAAACAAGCCTTCTAACTTCCAACATTCTCACCTTATCTCATTCTGTCTTCAAACTTACATCGTATAAATCTAACCAATTCCCTATTCTTTAGAGTCAGTCTTCAAGGAAACTAGAATAATCCTTTGAGCTACATTCTGAATATACTCATTCTCACCTGGAACACCTCAGTGTAGCAACTGAAAGGATTCATTGCTTTGAATTGAAAACACCTTATTTTCTCGTCCCTTATTTTAGTTACATTAACAGATGTATTAAGGGAGAAATGACTGCCCTGAAAGTCTCTTAAATATCTTCCCCTGGGGCTCCACTCGGGAAACTTCCCAATAAGACTGTGGCAGATTCTAAAAGGACACAGATGACAGAAAAAGACATTTCATGAAATTATAGCACAGAGCCAGCCAAACTCCATTTCTAGCACTGTAACTAGAAGGCTAGAAGCCTGTATTCCTAGAGGCAGTACACCCAGCAGTGGTGTAAACTATGACAAATGACACAGACAGTGGAGGAAGTACTGACACCCACAGGGAATTGAAGTTGTAGAGAACAATATCTGTGATTAACTCTCCGATTGGCAGACCAACATTCCTCGATCCTTTGCCTAAGAGCTCTGAAGTATGAGGGTATGGACTCTGCAAATATGTAGTCTTTCAGCTCTCACAATGCCATGATTTTCTCTCTGTGACTTTGTGGAATGGTGTAAGTTATACTAGAGACTGATTGCGGCAACCCTGGCAGAGTATTCTTGCGACACAGTCTACTTGGGAAACAATGGTATTTGTTGACTTTAATGTAGAACTCACTTACTCTATTTTGTTCAGTGCAATGGAAACAAGAACATTATTGTTAATTAATCTGTTTGCAATTCCATTCTGGCCCACAGCTTCAAGAAATATATCTCAGAAGTCTTTGAGTATAGTAGCTATTAATCAGCCCTAAGCTTTCATATCTGTCCTAATGCAAAGCATTTATTCCCAAAATTATTTTATGCCTGCCACATACCACTGATGATCAACTTAAGTTTCCAATTGTCATTTATGTTTGTTTTCTTTTTTTTTATTATGGTACATCAGTCTTGGTAGTTTGACAAAATGCTGTTTATTTGACTCATGCTGGGGAGCTCCAGTCTCCAGCAGGGTTCAGTGGTTTATGTGATGTCATTGGCAGAGTGCATGCTGGGGTGTCATATCAAATGGCACTGGAATAAGAGGGAGGAGGCCTTTGTGGAGTTGCTTAGAAGGCAAATCAAAAAAGCAGAAATATCTCCTTTTATTCTTTTTCTGGGGCATTCAGTGAGTGCATAATGAAGTTCTGACTTATACAGACTACCTATACAATATCTATAGATCCAATTTGCAGTTCAAATTTCTTCCCTCTATGAACTCAAGACAGACCTTCTTAGTGCCATGTTGCCACGTATGTATTTTTTCTACTTGGGTTTACATACTGTAGTTTTGCTTTTTTTTTTTTTTTTTTTTTTTTTTTTTTTGCTTTTTCGTGAGGCAATTGAGATTAAGTGACTTGCCCAGGGTCACACAGCTAGTAAGTATCAAGTGTCTCAGGTCAGATTTGAACTCAGGTCCTCCTGACTCCAAGGCTGGAGCTCTATTCACTGTCCCACCTAGCTGCCCCTTGTAGTTTTGCTTTTTTATATTGGTTAAGTAACCTAGACTGATAACCAGGGACTCTGTACTAACAACTTAGTGTTCTTTACAGAACTTTATTAACTACCTTGCATTGTATTGAGGTAAAATTAACATATAATAAATTAATGAATACCCCTTACAAGTATATGAGATAAACTAAGAGAAAAATGAACACAAAACAGGCAATTAGGGGGTGTAAGGGATAGAGTTCTGGGCTTGGCATCAGGAAGGCCTGAGCTCAAATCTACCCTCAAACATTTATTAGGTGTCTGACCCTGGGCCCATTATTTAATCTCTTTCTGCCTCAATTTCCTCAACTGTAAAATGAGAATAATAATTGTAGCTACTTCTCAGGGTTGTGAGAATGAAATATGTTAACATATATGTAAAGGGCTTTGCAAATCTTGAAGCATTATATACATACTAACTACTATTATTATGTCGTCTCAGGGAGAGCCTATATATAACATTTGGTAAACTAGACCTGAGTTTTCATGCCATCTATGCCACAATCTTACTCTGTTTCCTTTACCTCCTTGGCCCTCAGCTTCTTTTTTTTTTGACATTTCCTCCAAAAAATTAACACAGATGAGCCTTAGGGTCTGTTCCATGTCTAAAGTTAGGTAAATTTTATTTTGATGGAAAAACCACAGAAAACTTTTATTTTTTCCTTGATGAGTCCCTACTCCAACCAACTCCCTATTCTTTGGTTTTCAGATCTCTCACCTTCCATGCTTAGTGTGTAGAGTACTAGGCTTGTCGTGATAATCAGATACTTATTAGCTGAATGGTAAGTCACTTAACATCACTCAGCCTGTTTTCTCATCTATAAAAAAAAGGAGTTGGACTTTGTGCCCACTGAATTTCCATCTTGCTTTAAATCTCTGATTCTCTGATCTTATGGTACAGTGAATCCCCCATCCATCAGATATAAATATTCAAAAAATGAGCTTTCAAATGGTAGAAAGAGGTGTTTGAGTACCTCTCATTGTCCTACTTCTTTCTGTGAGGTGCCAGATTCTTCCTTCTGAAGCAATTTCTGGGATGGGCATAATAAAGTTAGTTGTTCAGATACTTACAGGGAAACTACTGTTCTCTAGAAGTCAATTAGATCCTCAGAGTTTTGCATTGACTCTTCTGTTCTTTCCAGGAATATCATTTAAATGCTCTGCACAAATTTTCTCCACGGTTCCTCTGTGATGTGAGAGAGTAACATGGATTCTCAAACTGCTCAAGTTATTCCCAAGAGGCAGTTCTGCACATTGGTATAACCCATCTGACTAAGGCCTGAACTGAAGCTTCAAAAAAAAAAAAAGACCATTAAACAGCACTTTTATACAAACTTAGAGATAAATTCCACACATTCTAAAGAGATTTCAAAGTCTTATTGAAAAGTACATAAAATTCAATACAATTTGCAATTCAGTGAAATCCCATGGGTATCTCTGATTCCTGCAGTTTGTTGTTAGAGGGTTTCACATTAGTAATAAAGCATGATAATTGATTCAAACCTCCTAGCTCTCATGCAAACAGCATTTCATCTAAGCCTCAAGTCCATGGAAAGATCAGCTAAGGAACTTTGCAGCTACCACTAGGACCTCATTGGAAAAATGACTAGAAGATGACATGCTTTATTTACTAGCCCTGGGAAAGGAGCTAAAAAAGAGCTTGGGAAATAATGGTGATGTCAGTCAAAGGATGTGTGAGCCTGGGGAATTTTTAACATCTTCCTACCTACAGCAAGGAAACAGTAAAGTCAGAAATAAGAATCTCTAGCAGGGCATGGTTCTCTGTACACCCTCCAGAACTGGAGGAGCAGAATTTCTGTATACATCAATTTCTGCAGAGAATAGTAGAGAATTTATGGAACTCTTTGCTGTCAATAATACTCCACATTTAGAAAGTATTTTGTTGTTTTCAAAGCATTTTCTCATCCTCTATCTCATTTACTTCCTGACAATAGCATCGAGAGGCAAGGTCGTGAAATATCTCCAAAAACTTTCATGTTAACATATGTATATTTGCATGTAACACCTGTAATGAGGCAGCTCAGTGGTACAGTGGATAGAGTGCTGGTCTTGGAGTCAGGAAGACCTGAGTTAAAATTCAGCCTCAGACCCTTATTAGTGTGTGACCCTAGGCAAGTCACTTAACCCTATTTGCCTTAGTTCTTCACCTATAAAATGAGCTAGAGAAGGAAATGGCAAACCACTCTAGTGACTCTGCCAAGGAAATCCCAAATAGGATCATAAAGAATTAGACACAACTGAAAAAGACTGAATAACAATCTGTAATAAAGGTATTTATTATTTCCATAGAAGGAGAAACTGAGGTACTGGGAGGGAAATTTTTATATAATTATACAAAACATATATATAGTCATATTCACATATATCTATGTATAAGGTAACACCATGTAATGATGAAAACTGGCTTTGGAAACAGGAAGAGCTGGAGGTTCAAGTCCTGATTCTGACACATGCTGACTGTGTGGCCCTGGGTAAGTTGAACAAACCCTCAATGCTCTAATCAACTCTATATGTCTATTGATTGCAGAGAAAGTCTTGATTTGCATTATTAGAGAGATTTTCCTCATCTTGGAGCTCTCTAGAATATCTAAATCAAAGATCCAGATGCCATCCTGTTATTTTGGCTGTTATTGAATTGCACCCCTTCTGTAGCCATATTTTGTTTCCAAGTATGGGGAAACGGAGGCACTAAAAATGGTAGATCACTTGCTTAAAAGCATAAGACTAATAAATGAAGGGAGCAAGAACTACAGCCTAAGTCTGTGGATGCCAGGCCAAGGTTTGTTGTCATTTTTTTTTCCAATTCTGTTTTTTTTTGTTGTCCTGTTGTTTTCACTCATGCCCAACTCTTTGTGATCTCATTTGGGCTTTTCTTTGCAAAGATATTGGGGTAGTTTGCTACTTCCTTCTCTAGTTCATTTTACAGATGATAATACTGAGGCAAACAGAGTTAAGTGACTTACCCAGGGTCACACAGATAATAAATCTCTGAGGCCAGATTTGAACTCAGGAAGATGAGTCTTCCTGGTTCTAGGCCCAGCACTCTATCCACTGTACAACCTTGCTGCCCTTCTTTCAATTCATTCTAATAATAAATAAAATCTCAGAGCAGCACATTAGTATGGATTGTCCTTCTATGGTGAAATACCTTTTTTTTTTTCTTAAAAAGAAGTTGATCCTAGATTTTTCCAGACAATGCTTTCAGATTATTTATATTAGTTTCTAAATGTAAACATGGTCAATTCATTTAAAAGTTAAATCCCAGGGAAAAAATATATTCTGGAGAACTAAACATGAAGTATTGTTTTATTGGCTCATTCTGGCATATTTCATTCTCTCATGACATTAATAACTTCAATGTTTTTTAAGTTTATTTGAGTTATTATCAATGAATGATTTTTTGTGGCACCAGGGGCTTAGATTACTAAGTCCAGAAAGATCCAGAAGTCCAATGAAACTATAACAATATAATGTCTGTATTTCAAGTGTCTTATTCTCAATGGGCTATTCCCTACCAAAGTCCCACAGCAGCTTGTCCGGGATGGCACAAGGGAAAGGAAAGAAAAAATTCCTGAGTTTTCCCTTAGAGGAAGCTTTTGTATACACTCCCAGTTCCAGCTTAAGAGCCAATCAAAAACCATTTTCTTCACCTACTTCTAGAAGCAGGCTCTCTAAGCATTTGCATGTGCTTTGGCCACAGGCAGAGTACTCTGACTATTTTCTGAAGACAGGTTTCTTGTTGGCCGGTCCTCCATTAAATATGGAAATTTGAGTGTACAGGTATATACATGTAAGATGTTGGGCAGTTATATTTTTCTGAACATTTTTACTGCTGAATGGAAAAGGACTTTGGAATAGGAGTCAGGTATACCTCTATCTGCCACTAGATAGTTGTGTGACATGGAAGTCTTTGGATTGCTCTTAGCTTGCTTCCTGATCAGCAAAGTGTGGGTGATTGAAAGCTGGATCTTTAGCCTGGAGAAGAGAAGGCTCAGAACATGGTCAATCTCCTCAAGTATTTGAAGGGCTATCATTTGGAAGCAGGATTAAACTTGTTATTTTTTCCTTCAGAGAACAGAGTTAGAAGAAATGGGTGGAAATTGCAAAGAGGCAAATTTAGGCTTGATATTAGGAAAAATCTTCCTAATGATTAGAACTGCCCCAAAATACAATGAACTGCCTTGAGAGTTGCAAGTTTCTCTTTCCTTGGAAGTCTCTGAGCAGAGGCAGAACTACTTCTCATAGATGTTATATGGAAAACTCCTCCTGGGTCTGGGTTGGCTAGATGACTGCTGAGATCTATGATTCTATGATTCTATATTTTGAGGACATCTAGTCCAGTGGTTTTATACCCCAATAGAAATGGGTACCTGCAGGCTACCTATTGACTTAGAAAACCACCCATTAACATTACCTATATTGTATTCTATTCTTATTTACTTTATTAAATATTTCCCAATCACATTTTAATCTGTTTTCAGCACAACTCAGGAGTATTGGGGCCAGGAGTTTGACACTGATCTAGTACAAACCATATCTCAGTGGGAATCTCCTATAAAACATCATCAACCAGTAGTCATCAAGCCTTTGCTTGATTAAGTGCAGTCCAGGCAGTACATTTTTCTTTTAGGCAGCTCTGGAACAAGGTATTTGTCAGAAAATTAGAATGTAAGCTGTTTGAGGGCAGGGACTGTTTCACTTTTGTGGTTGTCTCTCCAGAGAGTAGTATAGAGCCTGACACATAGTAAGTACTTACTAAATGTTTGTTGATTAAGTGTTTGATTGAAAATAGTAAAGCACTATATAAGTGGAAACTACTCAATTCTTATGAAAAGTAAAGGAAGGTTTTACACTACGTAAACATGGCATAAACTATGATTTGACTTTATAGTTAAATGATACTATATAGACAGCCAGCTCAGATGTTTCAGGTCTCAGTGTAGATTTATTATTTTAATTTTTTCATAACCTAAATAATCACATTTGGCTTTCTATATTGATCCAATTAACTGAATCTTTGTCCAATTTCCACTTTACTTTGTTTTCTATGGACACAGCCCTAGGCCATGTTTACATAATGAATGGAAATCAGCTCCTGCATTGATTTGGTATTTTCAACTTAGCCCAATCTAAGAAACATTTATTAAGCACTTACTATGTGCAAGAGAAAAAGAGTCAAAACAAGGCCCCCATTTCAATCCTGTGTAAGGCAACCAATCAAAAAGCTGACAATTAGTCAATGAGCATTTGTAAATACCTACTAGGTGCCAGTCACTATACTAAGCACTGCTAGGGATACAAAGGAAAAATAAAGCTAATTCCCTCCTTCTCCTGTCACTTCCTCCTAAAGGTTTATTTTCTAGTGGGGAAGAAAACATGTACATATATTTCAGATGGACTCTCTGACAATCTAGCTATTTTCAAAATAACTAGAATGACTAAGCCCCACTCAGATTATTTTCATTGTATTAATGGCATATAGTTAGTAAATTTATAAACTTGAGGAAGTCACAAACTTTTGTTTACTCACTGTGCTCAGCAGTAAAACCAGACAAGATGTTGAGACCTGCCAAAGAAAGCTGAGACACGGCTAATATAAACATGGATAAAAACTGTATGCTATGAGTGCTAAAATGCTTCAGAACTGGATGTTGTAGAGAAAGAAACAGCCTACATCCTCCTTAAGTCCCTCCCTGGTAGTAAGCTCAGCACTTAGGGAGAAATTCTTTCAGTCCATTAGGTGATAATTACTGCTCTCCAGCAGTTGTGCTTGAGGGCAAGGATTACATCTGACCAAAATTATGTCATTTCTTTCTTAGTTGCCAGGGCCATGTATACTTTGATTACTCAATAAACATCAGTTTATGGTGATGACTCAAAATTCAATAGCCAGGGGATGAAACCAAAAGTTCAACAATTTGGCAGAAAGATAGATAGACAGATAAATGAATGGATATATAAATAAATAAATACATAATGTCATCCTCTTTTCAAGTAGAAACATGAACCCAAATCATGCCAAATGTGGATGTAATTTAAAAATATAATTATATACGCATATATATATGCATATACATATATAATTGTATTTTAGTTTTACACATATAAAATAACTAAAAATTTATATCTACCTATATTGATAGATAAATAAGATAGATAGATAGATAGATAGATAGATAGATAGATAGATAGATAGACAGATTTAGGAAATGTAACCAGTTTGTCACTATTTCATAGTAGATCATCTAGCACAGTTGGCTTGAACTTATACAGACTTAATCACATGTAGTGCTGAGTTGGGGGAAACACCATAAACTAAAACTACAAAATGTTAGCACTTGACCAGACCTTAGAGACTGTGAAGTTCCACTATCTCATTTAAATGAAAAACTTAAGGCTAAAGACCTCAAGTCACTTATTTAAAGTCATAAATGTTGTTACTAACAGAGCTAGGAGTACAACTCTGGCCTGATTTCCTTTTTTTTTTAACCTTTTTTTTTCTTAAAGTCTAGGATCCATATGTGACTTTGCCCATTGTCTCACACTTGTTTGTCAATCAAGAATTTTAAGACAACATAGTCACTTTTTTCTCAAGATTTCCATTGCTTCCATTTCACTAACTAGTTCCTACTTGTTGACTTCCATATCTTTCTTGCTGACCCCCTGTTGAATCTACCACTAATTTTATTTTACTTTTTCTTAGGCATACTTTCAGATTTCAGTTGATTTTATGTTTGTTTCTTGGTGGTTTTTGTTTGGTTGTATTTTTTTTTCTGGTAGAGATGATTGATATATATTATAGTCCAGTAGACCATGTCTTTCCCAGTTTAGGCCTGCTTTTTCCACATCTATGGAATAAATTATGAACTTTTTTTTTTAAAGCATTCAAACTATGTTGTTTGGATCTAAAGTAACTTATAGAATGTAAGTCCCTTCCATTACTCTATTTTTCTAGCTAAACTACACTCTTCCCTATTCCTTACTCTTATCCTATGTTTCCTACCTCTGTTCCTTTACTCATGCTATGCCCTGTAGTTGCAGAGGTTTCCTGATTGTTGGAATTCCTTCCTTCCTTAAATATATAGCTTAAATGTCACTTCCTCCAAATCAATCATCTTCTGTCAGGGACTACTCTTCTTACCTAAATATTTACCCTATGTTGTTTTCCTGGAACTATTTTTATCAAACACCTTTTCTTTGGTTTCCATCTTTAGCATTTGATATATTTAAATAAATTGCAGAATTTTCTACCTATTAGAAGATCAATGATGCATTGCGCAATGAACATAGTCTCCATGCATTGAAAGTCATGTTCATGTGGGATCCCCTAGACATGCTCATCCTAACAGGGAAGAAGGTGACTAGATGAGGGGGAAGTATGTTGTGGGTCTCAGATTCATGAAATAGTCCAACTTTCAACTCAGTACAAAATTATACCCTGGTTGTCGTACTCCTTCTGCTTTGCAACATTTCCAGGGAGCAGAGGGACAGAATGGTAAAATGGATTTGGAGTCAGAAGACTTGGGTTCACATGTTATAGCTGCAACTAAATTACTTTTCTGTAGTATTTGACACTGTTGCTAACTCTCTCCTCCTTGATACTCTTTTGTCTTAGGGTTTCAGGATATCACTCTGCTCTGGTTTTCTTCCTACCAATCTGACTGCTGCTCCTATGTCTTCTTTGCTGGATCCTCCTCCAGGTGATGACCTCTAATCATGGGTGTTATTTAGGGTTCTGTCCTGGGCTTTTTTCTCTTTCCCCGCTATACTACTTTACTTGGTGATCTCATCAGCTCCCATGGATTTAATTACCATATCTATGCTGATAATTCTGAAATCTACCTTTTCTGTCCCAATCTCTCTGCTGACTTTGAATCTCTCATCTCCTACTGCCTTTCAGGCATCTCAAACTGATTGTTCAGTTGACAACCTAAATTCAATATGTTTGAAACAGAACTTAAAACCTTCCCCCCCACCCAATACCCTTCACGAGTTCTACCTTTCTTATTACTGTAGAAGTCAACACTATCATCCTAGTCTCTTCGACTCAGGAGTTATTCTGAATTCCTCACTATCTCTGACCCCCTTCCCTACATCCAAGCTGTTGTCAAGGCCTGCTGATTTCACCTTTGCAACACCTCTTGAATACACTTCCTTCTCTCTTCTGACACTGCTACCACTCTAGTGCAGGTCCTCATCACCTCATGCCTGAATTATTGCAATATTCTACTGGTGGGACTGCTTGCCTCAAGTTTGTCCCCATTCCAGTTCATCTTTGGGATCTTTCTTATTATTGTCTATAAATAAAATGTGATTGACTACTTTTGGAGTACATTATAGAGGGGAATTTTGTGCAGATAAAAATTAAATAAGATATGTTATGAGGTCCCATTACAACTGAGATTCTTTTATTCCATCTTTATCTCATTTCTGACATCCATTGACATGGCCATGCCTTAGGTCTTACTATCTTTCAGAAGTATTCCACCTGCATGATACAGAATTTTATGCTTCTACTCTTCAATGACAATAATTTATCCTTTTACCCTTCCATTTTCTCTCAACAGCAATAACAATAACAACAAACAAACATTTTTAAGGGCTTACTGTGTTCCAATGTCCTCTTCTGAGTTTGTGTCTTGATCTTCCTTGTCACCATAGTAGCTTTTTAGATTCAGGTTCTTTTTTTTCTTGTTTGCTACTTTTTTCCAGACTATTTCTTGACTTTTAACTTTATGCTAATAGGGGGAGAGGGCACCCTCTCAAGTTTCAGGTTTTTTGTGTGCTGTTTTTGGAGCTAGTTCTGGGGGTTTGTAAGTTTTCAGTACTTCTAAGATATTATGATACAAGGAGAGATGTGGTCACTGCTTTCTTGCCCTGTGTTCTGCTCTTTACCAATGAAGGGAATTTGTTCCTCTACAACCACAAGTGCTAGTCCCTTTCTCAATCTTGGAATTATGACCAGGACCCCTACTTTTCTGCAGCCATAAACACTATTGCCTCTATTCACACTGGAACTGTGACCCTGAACTGTGTATGATCAATGCAATAGGGTCCTGCATCCAGAGCCAGCAAAGCTGCTGCTGCAATTATTGCAGTAAGCTCTGAGGTGTTGTTGTGATATACTCTGAGTTGGCCCCACACCTATTGTTGTAGACTTCTTCTGCTGACCTCCTAAGCTGTCTTGATCTAGAAAAATGTCTCATCCCAACCCTGCCACTTCAGAATTCAATTTGCACTGTTATTTGAAAGTTTATTGGATGGGAATATTAGGGGAGTTAAGCTGAGCTGCTGCCTGTATTCCACCATCTTGGTTCTGCCCCAGCCCACATTCCCCAAGTTCAAATTCTTATTGAGGACCACGTGTAACTCAATTTTGCCCTTCTTGTTTCCTTGTTTCTGATAACTCATCTTTGTCTCTTTTTTAAGGCAATTGGGCTTAAGTGACTTGCCCAGGGTCACACAGCTAGTAAGTGTCTGAGGCAAAATTTGAACTCAAGTCCTCCTGACTCCAGAGTTGGTGTTCTATCCACTGTACCATCTAGTTACCCCTATAACTCATCTCTAACATGACAATTTTAAATAGTTCATCACCATTTATTTTAGCTATAAATCCTATAATACAACAGGTGGAAATTATAGAAAAGGTAGGGTTTTTTTTTTGTTTTTTTCTCCTGACAAATTTCATTATTAGAGCAGTCCCAAAGTAGGATGATAGTGAATTCTCAGCCTGGAGAAACCTTCAGGTGAAAGGAGAATGACTGCTTGTTTGGATTGCTGAAGAAATGATTGTCTCAGATATGAAATACTGGAACGTTCTTTTATTATTCTTTAAAGTTTTAAAGTTATTTGTTTTTTAAAGTATGATTTACTTAACTTTCTTTATTTCTTTGAGTCTTTAGACTCATGGCACTGCTGAAGCTACAGTAATGTTTGAGAAAAGATGTTTTTTTTTCTCTTTGAATTGACTATTTGTGTGCTTGGTGACCAGTAATGTAAACTTTAATGAAATCTATTCCCATTGACATGAGCTATAGTTTTTGTTGTTGTTGTTGTTTTTATCTATAACCAATCTGAACTTTATTTTGGAAGCAAAAGTATTACATTCAAATCCTATTTCCAACATTTGCTTTCCTTGTGTCCCTGAATAAGTAATTCAATCCCTCTGTCTCTTAGTTACTTGTTTGCAAAATAGAGATAATAGGGCTTTATTATATATGTTAAAGGGTGGTTTTCCAGAAAATACTCACGTAAAAGTGCTATTATGAATTATCATAATCGCAATTAGAAACACCATAATAATTTATATTACATAAAATTCTGTGGAATTAAGTGGCACTATGGTAGAGTATTATACTTGCATCATGTGTTCAGTTCTTGCCTCAGATACTTACTAGTAGTGTGACCCTAGGCACACTACTTAACATCTTTCATCAATAGTTTCCTCAAGTGTAAAATGAGAGAATTGGACTTCAAGGACTTCAAGGTCCCTCTGACTCTAAGTCTGTGATTCCTTGATCTCATTTCTTCTTTTTAGCTCTCTGGCCAGATTGTTTTTTCAAGACTCAGATATACCTGGCTGAACAACATTTCATGTCTGTGTGTTTGAGGTTGGGAGAGTAGGAAGGAAAGGAGAGTCTAAAGGGTTTAGATGAATGCAAGGCCATTGTGAGCTAGCAATATCACATGGTTTATATCAACTCTTTCTGATAAATACATTGTGGAGAACAAAGGCTGTGATAGTCCAATTGTACACCACTACAGGGCCGACTGTAACTCTAGCATTTTCTATACTTCTAGAAACCATGTTTATAGAGGGTAACGGACATGGACAGGAGTTCTTAACCTGAATTCCATGGACAATCAAGATGTCTATTGATATATCATTATTTTCACTAATTTCTAACTGAAATCAAGCATTTCTTTCAATTACTTATGTAGGCAGTAAATATACTGTGAAGGGACCCATAGGCTTCACAGGACAACCAAAGTGTCCATCACAAACAAACAAATTATTCTTATCCTGTCTATAGAAAGAACTAGGAATCATTACCAAGAGGTAGATTTTAAGCCATTATTTGGAAAAAGTTTCTAACAATTACAAGTATTTGAAAATAGAGTGATCTGCTTACTTAGGGAATCAACTCCTCATCATTGAAAGTATTCAAACAGATATTTGAAGACCACTTGTTAAAGATGTTACAAAGTAGAGTCATGAAAACAGTAGTAAGTTTAACTGTATGACCTCTAAAGTGCTTTCCAACATTAAGATTTATTTCTTTGACTATATAAAATATGTAAACTAGTATTCCCTGACCAAATTTATATGGTTTAAGTATCTTAAAGCCTGATGGGAAAAATAGCAAATTATCTAATCACATTTTAAATCACAAAATGTCATAATTGAATGCATATATTCTCTCCACTGTATCTCTAATTTCTATAACTAAACACTTCCAGGATCATATATCTAGGGCTGAAAGGAAACATGAAGATAATGTAGCCCAATACCCTCATTTTATAGATAAACAGACTGAAGCCCTGGGAGGTTGTGATTTGTTCAAGGTCACACATGTAATTAACAGCAGAATCTTTATTTGAACCCTAATGTTCAGATCCATAATCCCATGTTCTTGTTTCAGTGTCATGATTCCTTTTAATATTTCATTATTTTAAAATAATGTTCACACTGCCCAAATAAAACCTGAATAGCTACTTAAAGCAAGTGATGAATGTTATAAGAATTAATGTTGCAATGAGGTACTTTTTAACCATTATAAGCAGAGAGGGGAATGGATGAAATTATAAAATGTTGACTTATAAAAACCTTTCAGTACAGTAATCTATTTTATATCAAGTGAGAAAGGGATCAACTACCATTCCATAAAGAGGTCCAACAAGATCATAGAAAGAACTAAGAAACTAACATAGTGAGTAGAGCCTACATTGCCAGAAGGTGGCCAAAGAAATGTAATTGCCTTCAAAATTGTGATTTTCTCTACTTAGAAGATTATGAGTGAAGAAATGGTATAAAGTAGTTAGATATTTATCATTCTTTTTAGACCACAATTAGATAAAATGAATGATATGTAAGAAGAGCAGAAGAGAATGTGACAAATATCAATACTTCTTTTTCAGGAAAATAAATGGAAACCTTGGACACAATGCAATAGGGACTATTGAATTGTTATCACTAGAAATATTCCTTTATAAATTGAAGTATATTTGTGGAGCATTGTGTGCAAATCATTGCTTGTATATTTCCTCACATTTGAACAACATAACATATACATTATAAACTGGTTATCTTTATTACAGAGGAATATTGACTATAAGAAATATGAGCATGACTATAGATATGTATGTAATAATACTTTGGGACAAAGTCACTTCTATGTTTTTATAATTATTATGGTCTAGAGAATATAATTTTTAGGTATGGCATACCCAGGCATGAGGAAACAAAGGGACCAGAATAATATTCTTCCATCATACCCAAAATCAGAATCTTTTCTTCCTGCCCCCCCTCTGGCTGTAACTAGGAAAAAAGAAGTCAGGACTCAAAGTCACACCTGTGTATGGATGACTATAGCACTCTGTGTTTCTCTCATTGCTTTTCCACATTTTACCTTGCATTATACTTATATTTTTAAATACATTCTAAGTCCTGATAAATTATAATAACTCATACTACTATAGAACTTTCAGGGGGAAAAACACTTTTCTCATAACTCTATGAAGGAGACAACATAGATATAATACATTTCAAAAATGAGGAAACTGAGGCAGAGGAATTTGCCAACACTCCCAGTAAATAGGAGGGAAAGATTTGAACTAGGTCACTCCTGATGCCATGTCCAACAATATTTCTACTGAATTGTAGCATATTTCCTTTGTAACCTACATAAAGGCAAGGACCTATTTTTAGAATTCCCCATAAAATTTATCAGTGTGCTGAACACATAGTAGAGACTCAACAAATATCTATTGAATAAACAGAGGATATTTTAGGATTGCTCAAAAACAATTGGATATCATAAGAGTTTTCCAGAAGTAAAATAGGTTATCAATTTTTTTTCTATCCCATTCCAAATCCCAGTAACATCATATTAATGGATAATGTTAAAGCCTACATTTTATGAGATTCATTCCCAGCCTTCATACCTTTACCTAATCAATCTTTAGTATGGCAGGAGATATGAAACACAAAGATATTTGCTTTCATGTCATTCCAGTGATGTTAGAAGGGAAAAAGGGATTGCCACAGCATGTTCCATCCTGGGTGATAAGGAATTGGCACTGAGGAACTGTATTGTTCACCATTCCACTCCCTCCGCACACACTTAAACCCCTGTCAATAAAGTAGAAGTTTGTCAGTAGCTTGAAAGAAAGTCATACCTCAATAGTTTCAGGCCAGGAATCTTGGGAAGATGGGCCTAGGGCCTAGCTTTCCCACCATTATATTAACTAAAAAAAGAAAAGCAGCAGAATTCATCAATGACAAGATTAATATTGGAAGCATCCACCACAAAGTCCAAATTACAGATGCTTCTAGGATACTACACCTTCCCCTTCACCAGTGTCCTAGACGATGCTTCTCTAAGTTCTGCTTGGCCTGCCCTCTGTGTTTGTGTAGTGACTGAACAAAATCTATTTCAGAGAAAAATGTATATCCCATGTGAAAAGGACAGGAAAGATGAAGAATACTAGTTAGAGTGACCATTTCCATCTCTCTTCAGTAGTATGCCATCTAGTTGTCCTGTATGAGGGACATAGACTTGATGGTCTAAAAGAACAAAGAATAGTCTGAAAGACCTGAGGCAGGAAAAATGGCACTGGCCTTTCAGAAGTAAAGAGATTGGAAGTAAGAAGTAGATTTGCCACAAGGAAGCCATTTAGGAAATGAGCAGAGTGGTTGCAAAAGACATAATAAAGCCACCTGAGAAGGAAAAAGTAACACAACATTGAAGAGAAATCATAGGAGACATAAGCCATCATAAGAGACAAATATTTTACTATAAAGGAAATAAAGTTTAAATCCCCTAAAAATTAGCATTGTAAAACAAATTCTGAAAGCCTACAAAAAATAACAGTTGAGTAACTCCAAGAACCTTTGGAATCATTCAGAAGATTAATCAAAAATTAAGTTAAAATTTTAAAAAATAGTTACAGGAATTGATCAACTCTTGAAGAAAACAGTAAGTCTAACCTGAGACCAAACAATTTTGAGCAAAAATCAGAAATATTCTCCATAATAGTAGATTATGCTAAAAAGAGAACAATAAAACTGAAAAACAAAATACAGAGGCAAAAGAAAATATAGAGGAGCAAAATTTTGACAATTATCAATGTTGGAAGAACATTTGAGAAATCAATAAAAATTAAGTATTAAACTTGAAGACAGGATTGATTTAAAGCCAATATAAGGAATATAGGTCTTCCAGAGAAAAAAAATCAATAAAAAGAAAACTTGAATACCATATTTCAATAAATTTTAAAGATAAAAATGTCTAGAAATATTTGAAGCAGAGGGCAAATATAGGTTGAAAGGATCTTCAGAAAACCAAAAAAAAAAAGACATTCCAAGTTTAACATACCAATAAATGTTGTAGACCAATTTCAGAAATTTGACATCAAAAGGGAGAAAAAAATAGTTTGAGGTAGCAATGACAAAAAAGTCTTCACAATTATCTTGAGCCAAAGATAGTAGAAAGTCAAAGAAAGTAGTAATTTTGAACTTCCAGGATCAGAGCCCAGATGCCAGAGTAGAGGAAGCACTCAGGTAAGTTCTCCCAACTCTCCACTCCAAATAACACCTTAAATCAAATTTTGTTGGCTCATATTGAAGAAGCAATAGGTCAGGATGACACATTCTTACAGCCAAAGACAACACAGAAAGTCTGAAGGAAAGATCTGTGACATAGGGGTAGAGATTGGCTCAGAGTCCATACAGATACAACACCAGTGGTAGGACTTGGTGGTGACAGAAGCAGAAACAGCTTTGGGAATTCTCAAGTCAGAGATGGTAATGGGATTTGACAACTTTTCAGAAAAAGATTACAGGGGGTCCTGTACTGGCAATGGAAGGAGGACAGAGCGCTATCTGGCAACTCCATTGCCAATACTCACTTCTGGGTCACAGGTAAAGGGCAGAAAAGGGCACTGCTAGTAAGGGAGCAGGGGCCTTGAGAAGCAGTATCACTTATAGTCCCAAGGGATCAGGTGCCATTCCTGGGCAAGGACTATAGCTCAGATCAAGAACAGCGACCATTTTTTCTCCCTGGATCACACCACTTTGAAAGCACCAAAACACTTTCAAGCTCTAAGAGCTACTCTGAAAACCACAGTGAAAAATAGCCTGAAACTGGGAACAGTGCCCTTTACACTACCCTACAAAGAGAAATGAGCCCACCTTTAACATAAAGTTTAAAAGTCAAGAAATGTGCAGGGAAAATGAGCAAACAACAAAAAAAGAACCTGACTATAAAAAATTACTATGGTGATAGGGAAGATCAAGACACAAACTGAGAAGAGGACAGGACCAGACTGATTTACAAGTGAATTCTGTAAAACACTGAAGGAATGAATAATTCCAGTACAATATAAATAATCTGGAAAAATAGGTAAAGAGAGAGTACTACCAAATTCCTTCTATAACACAAATATAGACCAAATTCCTTAATGAATATCAATGCAAAAATTTTAAATACAATACTAGCAAGGAGATTACAGCCATATATCATAAAGATTATACACTATAGCCAGGTAGAATTTATGCTGGGTGTGCAGGGATGCTTCAGTATTAGGAAAACTGTAATCATAATTGAGCATATCAATAACAAGGCAACAAAAATTATATGATTACATTAATAGATGCAGAAAAAAGCTTTTAACAAATACAGCACCAATTCTTATTAAAAATATTAGAAAGCATAGGAATTAATGGATCCTTTCTTTAAATGATGAAAGGTATTTAGCTAGTTAAAACAAGAGCAAACATTATCTGTAAATAGAATGAACTAGAAACCTTGCCAATAAAATCAAGGGTGAAGCAAGGATGTCCATTACCATGATTATTCAATATTTTATTAGAAATGCTAGATATAGCAATAAGATAAGTAAAAGAAATTGAATGAATAAAGAAAGGCAGTGAGGAAATAAAACTCTCACTCTTTACAGATGATATGATGATATAGTTTGAGGACCCCAGAGAAACCCTGGTGGGAACAATTTACAATTTTAGCAAAGTTCAGGATTTAAAATAAGCCAATTGAAATCATCAGCATTTCTATATAAAACCAACAAAGTCCAGAAGGAAGACATAGAAAGAGAAATTCCATTTCAGATAACTGCAGTACTATAAAATACTTTGGAATCTACTTGCCAACATAAACAGGAGTTATATGATTACAATTACAAAACACTTTTCACACAAAGAAAAAGAGATCTAAACAATTGGAGAAATAGTATTTGCTTGTATTTATGCTGAGCTAATATAATAAAAATGAAAATTTAACTGTTATTTTAGTTATTCAGTGCTTTGCCAATCAACCTACCAAAGAATAATTTTATTGATCAAGAAAAAAATTGTAACAAAATGAGGAAATTAATGAAAAAAAATGTTAATGAAGGTGGCCTGACAATACAGAATTCAAACTATTTCACATACCAGTAATCAAGAAAATAATCTGATCCTGGCTAAGGATTGGTCAGTGGAATAGAATAGATATACAATAAACAGTAGCAAATGACCACAGTAATCTACTGTTTCATATACTCAAATATCCAACTTTTAGGGCAAGAATCACCATTTGACAAACATTTCTGATAAAACTAGAGAAATGTTTGTCAAAAGCTAGGCATAGACCAACATCTCATATCATAAACCAAAAGAAGGTCAAAATGGATGAATTATTCATATGTGAAAGGTGATATAATAAGTAAATCAGGAGAGCATCAAAAAATTAAATGTCATATCTATGGATAAGAGAATAATTTAGGACCAAACAAAACATAGAGATGATCACAAGAAGTAAAATGGATCATTTTGATTACATTAATTAATTAAATGGTTTTTCATAAACAAATACAGCCAAAAATAGAAGGAAAGTAAGAAACTAAAGGAAAAAATATGGCAGATATTTCTGATAAGGGCCTTATTTCTCACTTATGTAGGAAACAGAGCCAAATTAAAAAAAAATATGAACCATTTCCCAACTTATAGTCAAAGGATATGATCAGACCATTTTCAGTAGAACAAATAAAAGCTATCAGTAGTCACATAAAAATTGCTCTAAATCACTATTGATTAGAGAAATGCAAATTAAAACAGCTGGAGGTACCACTTCACACCTATTAGATTGTCTAACATAACCAAAAAGAAAAAAAAAAGACAAATAATAACAATATTGTAGGGATGGTGGGCTGTAAAAGACTTAGCTACTCTGATCAAGACTAGGATCCAAGACAATTTCAAACAACTCATGATGAAAAATTTTATCCACCTCCTGAGAGAGAATTAATGAATTCTGAGTGAAGATTGAATCATACTATTTTTACTTTCTTCATTTTTCTTGTGTGTGGGGTGGGGATGGTGGGGGTGGTGGGTATGTGTGTGTTTTCTTTTGCAACGTGGCTAATATGTAAATATGTTTTGCAAGACTTCAGATGTATAATCACTACCATACTGCTTATTTTCTCAATGGATGGGGGAGAGGAGACTGGGCAGGAAAGAATTTGGAATTTGAAATATTTTGAAATGATTGTTAAAATGTTTAAAATGTAATTAGTAAATATATTTAATGAAATAAATAAAAACATATTTGAAAAAGAAAATAGTCCTTTCATGCTACAACAAGTCCTAAGATAGAGAAAATATGCCTAGAAAAATCTATTAGAATAGTACAGAATCGCTCAATGTTTATATGAAATCCAAGGGCAAATAGGATTATAATATTCTGAACAATGAACCATGATAACAAAAATGACATCTCACAAACTTAAGCCTGAGTCCTAAAAAAAAAAGATGTTTAGAAAAGGGAGAGAAAATTATTCCATCAAAAGAATCTTGAGGTTTTCTAAAGCAAACTATTCTAAAAGAAAAAAAGTTCAATCTTTCACATTGCAAAAAAAAACTAGAAACTCAAGCATGTCTTTTCATGTGTCTAAGGCTAGATAAGGTCTTAAATGTAGTGTGCAGGAGTTTTTGTTGTATTTGATTTAAAAAGAAAGCAAAATTGCACACACTGCAAGACACTGATAAACCAAAGAAAACCTCATGTGAATTAAATATATAATAAAGAAAATGTATAACAGGAAAAATCAGAGGAATTTGATAGCAAAAAGGTGAATTAATACACAAGGGGTTAAAATTTCTATCTCAATCAGTTTTTAGGTTAACCAAAGAACACTTATCAGAAGAGAAAAAAAAAAAAGAGAGAGGGCAAAGGAAATCTGGGAAATGATTGGACAAGTAGACACTCTTATCAGTTTCTTTCAGTTAGACAAATATAATCTTGGTACTTAAATAAAAAAAAAAAAGAAAGACCACAGGGAAGGTGAGCAATCTCACTAACCAAAATTTATTCAAATATAGTAAATGAAAATTTGTAAGGAGATTATAGCAATATATCTAGGAGATCATCCCCTATGACCAAATTGAATTCATACCATGGATACAAGGAAAATGCTTAACATAAACTACCATGCTTAAAAAAAATATTATTTCAATTGATGAAAATAAAACAATCCACTAACGTTTTATAAAATGCATCATTCACTTATATTAGGAGTTCTGAAAAACATGAGAATGAAATGACTTTTTTCAATATGATCAAAAGTTTATAATAAAAGCAAACACTCATATAGTCTATAATGGAGAAACATTAGAATCTTTCCCAATGCAACCTGGGGTAAAGTAAAGATGTCCTCTCTCCTTTCCATTATTTGAAATAATTATAGCCATATTAAGTATAGCAATAAATCAAGATAATAAATTAAATTTATGATAATTGGAAATGTACAAGAAACTATAGCTTTAAATAATTCAAATAATCAGTGAATAAATTGAGACAACTAATGATTTCAGTAAAATAGAAAAAAAGAAAGCATTTAGATTGCACACTCACAAAAAAGAGGAAAAATAATCAGCAAAAATTCATTTGATGTAGCTGAAAATGGTTAAAATATCTTGATATTAACCTACTAAGTAAAATACATAAAAGAATTAGATAAATACAACTATAAAACATGTTTTACAAAATAAGACAATCAAATAATTAGAGAAATTCAATTCACATTATTGAATGAAAAGGGTGATACTGTCAAAATTAATTTACATGTTCAACATTATCCTATTAAAAACAACAGAGTCCCTTTATATTAACAGATAAAATTTATTTGGAGGAAGAAAAGGTCTAATCACCAAAACATCAGTGACTCAAAGGATAAATGAAGGGATGGTAGAAGGCATTATCAGAACTTAAATGATATTATGAAGAAGTAAGTAAAAAAAATATTAAAACTTGGTAATTGAGATAAAGAGTAAAAGAAAAGGAAATATCAAAATTTCTTGGCTATCACAACATGACTTTTTTTTCTAGCCCTCAAAAACAATATCAACAAATTTAACTAGCAAGAGACAGAATGAATGATGAACAAGGCTTTAAATCAAATTGAATTTGGAGGTTTGAAAATGTGTAATTTGTTGTTTATAGCAAATACTAGAGTTTTGTAGAAGAATGCAAACTACTTTTCAACTTTAAATGGAATTCAGCAAATTGTAAGGATGCAGTTATTATAAATATAAACATAACAAAATCAATATCAAGTTCTCCACTGTAGGAATAATCTCATCAACAGAATTATTTTTTTTTAATTTTGGGTCTTTGACATCAACTCAAAAAAGAAATCATGGCAAGTTATCTAACTTAATAAAGTCATACCAAAAGCACTGAAATGTGAAAGCAGAAAAAAGACTACACACAAGAAAAACAGAAAAGTTTTGCAAAAATCATTTTCAATTTTTTTTCTCCATTAAAGATAGTAGAAGTATTACATTTGGGTCCTAACAACACAGTTCCCAAGAAGCTTGAAGAGTAGAGATAATTGGTATTAAGGAGAGCAAAGCTAAGAAAATAAGAAGGATTGGACCAAATATATAGAAAGGAGATCATTAAAACCATCTCAAGGCAATATAATCATGAGAGCATTGAAAGACTGATACAATCAGTGTGTAAAAGAAGAATATATGTTAAAGGTATGGGGAAAAGATGTCAGACATGGCTAATACTGAATAAAAGATAACCCAGAATATAATGATAGTGACTGATTTGACACCTGCTCTTTCATCTTAACCAAATCTCTGCTATATCCATCTACATACTAATTGAAGACATCTTTGATGAGGGAAACAAACTTTTTTAAGATTATATCTTTCTTATCTCACAATTGACAGACAGGTTTAGAAAATATAACATTCAAGGATGCCTATTGTTAATTACAAAAACACTCTCAAGGTCTCTCTGAAGGCCTTTGTAGTTGATTGTGTGATATGAGAGACACTGGCAAAGGACCACCCAGAATGGCGTGCCCACATCAAAGAAGACATTATGTTCTATGGGCAAAGCAGAATTGTAGTAGCGCAAAAGAAATATGAGATGTACAGATTTGTAGAAATCTCCATTCTAAATGTTCATGTGGATTCTTTGTGCTAGAGACCTGTGGCAGACTTCTGAGCTTATATTGGTCTGATCAGGCAAAGGCAGACACAATGTACCTTGACTCCAACATAGTGATGTAATTTTTGTCTTCTTCAAGAATGAAGGATAGGAACCAACTAATCAACCATTATTAATTACAAAAAGTCCATAGACTGTTCTATAAAACAAATTGCCTCCGTACAAGCTCTTTTACAAGGTATCCTCAATCCATAAGTAAAGATCAGAATTCTTGGTTAAAATAAGATATTTTGGTCATATGATGAAGAACATGGACGTTTATGCGGTCATCCTCATGACCTCATAAACTTCCCCCAAAAAAGGAATTGTGTATAAAAAGTATATTAACTGTGGCTATCTCAATAGATTAGGATGCCAAATACTTTAAAGAGGCTACAATTTTATAAATTAAGAGTAGAGGTTAATCCTTTATTCGTAATATACTCACTTAGTGCCCCTTCCTTAACCTGCTCTGAAGCTCTGGCATGGCTATGCAACAGGACCTCTGGGGTTGTGAATTGTGATCCACTGAGTAATTCCTTATTTCTGTCATAGACTTTGGAAGCACAAACAACTGCCTCTGGTCTCACCTGACCATTCTAAATCGGTAAGCATCAGAACTCAACTCTGACCCACAATGTGAAGTAAAGCTGGAGATACAAGGAGACTGCATGACAGTGGTAAGTCAAAGAAATAGAGAACAGAGGAACCTGGGGCAGAAAACTAAAATGTGTGAGAATTTATGCAAGGCTTGGAAAAAAGGGACTAGCATACAACTGAGAGCAATTCTGTATACACAGTTACTGAAGTCAGAGAAAAAAGCTGGAGAAAAGTCTATTTCCTAGACTAGAAGGAGGTTGAGAAAGCCTTAAAGTTCATATATGTATTAGGGAAATGAACATCAAAAGGGAAGGAGTCAGAAAATGAGTGATAGGTGAAGATAAGGTGGGGCGGGGGAGAAAAAGGCTAAAATTACCAAAGATCTTAGAATGAAGAAGACTCAGTTAAAAAGCTGGAGCATGAAGAAATAAACCAACAAAGAAGATATGAGTAACAAATGGCAAGATGGCCTCTGGTGTATCTAAATAATCTGAATATCATTGAATAAACATTAGAAGATTAAGGAAAATTAATGAATAAATAAATGCCTGAAAAGGCAGAGGACATCATGGACTACCAAGAAAACTTGGAATCATAGTCATATTTTCCTAACTGGTTCAACACAGAAATAAGGCTTTTGAAAACAAAATTGATGGCCTGCACAGCAGAAAATTTAAAAAAAAAATGACAGAATAGAAAAACTTGAATCTACTATGTCAAATCTCACCAAACATACAAAGGAGAGAGCAAATGACTGGTAACGCAAATAAGGAGGAGTGAAACTGAAAAAAGACATGCAAATAGCAGTAACATTAAATGAAAACATAAAGATCACTTGGGATTACCTGGAATGTGTAACATCACAAATAACCCTGATCAATGACCCTTTGACAATGAAGAGAAATATAAAGCACAGAGATACTTTGCCAGACCTGTTTACACTATGATGAAGGTAATCTAGTTCCAAATCCAGGTCTGTGAAGGCTTCCCTGTGAATGGTAAGGTCCTCAGATCCTTTTATTTTCCTGTGACATTGTGCTGGTTGCATGAAGACACAGGGCATTGTAGAACCTAGTGGAACACAGCAGTAATCATACAATGAAAATTTGTCTTTTCCATCCAAAGAAGAAAAAGAAAACAGAAGAAAAATGGCTATAGGCCAATGTTCAACATGCATTCTGTTGGATCTACTGTAGAATTTATCCAAAAGTATAGTCACCACATGTATGTTTGGCTCATACTTGAAAAAGAGGAGAACAGCTTACTTACAAGAAATTGTGAAGTCTTTTCCAACTGACCTTAAAATCTCTATTAAAGACATATCTTAATGCTAACATTTTAGTAAGGTAGCTTTTTGTGGCACTGAGTTTTGCAATACCAATGCCTCTGAAAAATAAAAGGTTCAATTCACAGAGGGCCATGGAGAGAAGCATGATGAATATGAATACTGTGTGTGGACATAACCAATGAGGAATTTCAACTATAAACAGAGGTAAAATATGTCACCAAAACTATTTTTATGATCAAGCAGTTGGCTTATTGTTATGTGACAAGAAGGATAGCAAGTAGACATTGAGTGTATTCCACTAATACTCTTGAAATGTCAATAGTTGTGAGGAATATCTCCAGCTTATTGAATAGAATCCCTTCAGTGAAGTTTTAGAAGATCATGGACAAGAATCATACAGAATACAGGGTAGGGATGGTTTTCCATCTATATCACCAAAGGAAACTGATTATTTGAAGATATTACAGATTCATTTGAGTATAAAATATTTAATAACAGTGCACTATTCAACCTTCCCATTTCGTTACCTGATTTTGGTGTGTATTGAGCTTTGTTTCTTGTCTATGATTTCTTTAGCATATACAATTAGTAGTGGAATCTATGCATCAAAGAGTGAAGGGGTATGATTAATTTAGTCACTACATTTTGATACTTCAAAATTATTTTCCAAAATGATTGCAGTGATTCATAGATCCACCAATCATGTATTACTGTGTGTGACTTCCTATAACCACTTGAAATGGCTTTCAGCTATATGTATGTGTGTATACAAACATATATGTTCATACATACATATATGTACCTATATAAATTTGCATATCATTTACACACATACATATGTAATTGCTTCATTATTTAGTTAATGTATTTCTTATTCAAAATAGGATATGATCTGCTTCTTTTCTATTTTTAAAAATACATGATCTTTAATATTAATATGCTACATCTTTTTTGAATTTATTGCAACCTATGACATGAAGTATTTATCTAAGTGTAATTTTTTTGGAATTTTTTTGTCAAATAGGGAATTTATTTTCTGAAGTAATTTATTTTAATTGAAACCCGGGTCCTTGGCTTCTTTTGTTTCTGATTTTCTCTTGTCTATTCTATTCTATCAATCTATTTTTCTATTTGTTTAAGCAGTACAAAATGAATTTAATGACTGTTAATTTGTAATATAGTTTGAGATCTGAATGCAATATACCCCCCTTAATGGAGGAAATATTACTGATCCATTTTTTTAGTCTATATGTTTTATTTCTCCAAATGAATTTCAACATTATTTTATCAAATTCTGTAAATATTGCTTTGATAATTTTATGGTATAAATTAAAAACTGTAAATAAATTTTAATGGTTGTCATTTTTATTTTGTTGGTCCAACCCAGCCATGAGCCCTGAATATTCCTCCATCTATTTAAGTTGTTTGTTTCTTGAGGAGCATTTTGTGATTGAACTAGTATTATTGTGCAATATGGTAGATTAATTCTCAATTACTTATGAATTTTATAGTTGTTTTTAATCACATTTCTCTTTTTATTATTTCTTCAGAGATCTTGTTAATATTATATAAAACTCTTTGATTTAAATATATATTGTACACTGAAAATTTGTGGAATCTATTAGTTGTATTAAAAATATCTTTACTTATTCTTTAATTTTTCTTTTTACTAAAGCATCATGTGAATAACTTTTTCTCCTATTTTTTTCTTCATTTATTTCTTTACCTGTTTCCTCCTTATTGTTGTATTTGTTTACTTTTCTTATATTTCTGTTGTCTGGGATGTCTGAGAAGCACATAATCTGCTCAAACCTATGTTGCTGATGCTACTGCTGTTGCTGATGATGACATTTTTATAATAATATTTTATATGCTTCTCTTTTATTGAACATCCATCTTTTTCATTGATGACTAGGCTCAGATTTTTAGTATATGACCCCATCAACTTCATCTTGAGAGCTTTTGCTTTTCAAAACATGTTCTATTCCCTTTTGTGGTTTCTAAGAGGGTCCTAATAGTATCATGTTATTCAAATTTCTTTCTCTTCATACTTAAATTTATTTTTACTTGTTGTTGGAAGATTTTTTTTGTCATTGGAATTATTAAATTTAACAACCAGGAGTTTGTAGCACAGTTTTTGTTTATTTTGTTTTGTTTTACAATTATTTTTGTTTTATATTTTCCTTTCCGGAATGTTCTGTGGATTTTTTCAATTGGTATTTTATTTTCCATATTTGGAAGTTCAGGAAGTTTTCTTCTAATATTCTTTGAAATATGTTTTTCATGATTTTTGACTTGTCATATTGTTCTGGTCTATCATATTCTATGATCCTTAAGTTGAGTTACAAATCCTGTCTTCAAGATCAATGTGCTTTGCTTGAAGAGAAATAGTATTTTATTTTTATATTTTTTCTCCAAATAGGCTTCCACTTCAGTATGTTTGTATTCCTAATCAGGTATCCCAGGTGGTAAAACTTGCCTCTGTGGATTCAAGTTTTTCTATTCATCTGATTATTTCTGCTGTGCATGTCACAAGACCTGCTTTCATAAATCTTATTTCTCTTTATAGGAACATCCTTCTGTGATTCTCTGTTCTCTTGAAAATCTACAATGTCCCTTGCATCATCAGGTATTGATTCAATTCTGGACTCACTGAAACTAATCTGGAGACCACATTCCTTTCTATTATTGATATCTTCCCTGCTCAAGGCTTTTAAGTTATTTTTTTTTGCTCCTGACATCATTGGTAATTTTAGTATTTTTTGCTCATATTCACCTATTACTCACTTTCTGACTCCTTTTTTGATTTTGGTTTTCCCTTGGGTGTGAACCTAAAAGCTATCTTGGGTTCTTCCCACAATGGGGAATTTATATTTCACCTTTCTTGGTCTGTGCTCCAAGTGACTTCTGTGGGACAAAAATGTACTCTATGCTAGGCCCTTTCCCTTGGGCTTAGTAGAACACTACACACAGAACGTGACAATGTTCCAGTTTTTTTGTTCCCAATTCTCTAGCTAAGTATCTCATATCATCTGGGTCCTTTGGGAATCTGCCACAGTCTTACTGTGAACTTTCCCAATTGTAAGCCCCAGGGGAAGTATCCCATCTCAGTTCCCTAGCTAAGTTCTATTATGGGATCAAGTGCTTCCATGCTTCAATCTTTCCCAACATGTCTGCAATCAAACTTTCAAGACTTATTTCACCAGACTTCAAATACCCTATCCTCTAACCAAATTGAAATGTTTTCCAAACTATATACTCTCATATAATTTTATCAAAGCCTTCTGTTTCTTATTAAAATTTAAGTTATTTGTGCACAAGGTCTATGTTATTGTTTTTTTTTTTATTTTTATATTCCCCACACCTATTACTGCAGATCACATATTTGTTGGTTGACATTGAATTTGCTGAATTGAATTAGATTGGATTTTGAAAGGTTCCTCCTTGATACCTTAAATTTAGTAGTAAACTATCCCCAAAAAGTATGTAAAACCAATGCAAAATAAAAGTTTTTTTACATGTTTATACTTTAATTTTTGTGGCTTTACTATCCTGCCACCTCATGCAAACTTAAGAGTGATCAATTTTTCCCCAAATTATTTCAGCAAAATTCCAGGAAGTGATTATTTCCTAACTAAATATTCAGCTTTCTTGGAGGTGAATTGCTTTATTATAAACGTCTCTTGCAGGTCTTTCACAGTCTATTCTATATTTGCATCAACTTCAAAGTTAATGGCAGCCAAGAAATCTGCACAAGTTTATTTATTTATTTATTTATTTTTGGAAAATGTTACCAGTAAGATTTTGGATGAAAAAAAGATTACTTCTTTTATCTTTTCTAGCCTTTCTACTTCCCTATCTCATCTTATAAGTATGATTGATGATTCTGAATTTGAAAACATATATTTCATAGCAGTTTGGTTTGGGACCCTGGAGAGAAAAACCTTATCCAAATATGTACCTAAAATTTTAGGAGTTTCCTAAGCCAAATCAGTAGAACTGTCTGGCTACAGATTCTTCTGTAGAGATTCAGCCAATATCAAATTGGTAACAACAGCCTAAACATTTGTAAAATATCAAAATATTATCAGAAAATTATGTCTTTCTCTGATGGAACACTGGTATTTTCACATATCTATAATTCCTTTAATTTTAATATGGACTGCAACAATGTAGATCATATTGCATTCATCTTGTGAGACTTCATCTATATTTTTCTACAAATCCCCATTCCCAAGAATTTGATCAGAAATGATGTCCCAGGGGCAGCTAGGCAGCTTAGTGGATACAGCTCTGGCCTTAGAGTCAGGATGATGTGAGTTCAAATCTGGCCTCGGACACTTGACACTTACTAACTGTGTGACCCTGGGCAAGCCACTTAATCCCAATTGCCTCACCAAAAAGCAAAAACAAATGATGTCCCAAAATCCAGATGTTGATTGAAATAGACCTTAGAGAAATCACTGTTGATGTAGATTTACTAAACAAGCATTATCTTTTTTTAAGTGATATGCCCAAAAGTTTAAATTGCAGTTTCTACAATGTAATGAAGATGCCATTCCTGGCATGTCACTTTGTATTGCAATTATAATATTTTTGGTAGGTTCTGAAGATGACAAATTTTCCTTCCATTAGAGTGACTCAGGTCAGTGTTTATACCTCATTACATTTAAGAAGTTCTTTGTTTCATGTGCATTTTTATTGGCATTTTACAATTTTTTGCCTCTTCTGTTTTGAACATTGTTTATTATGCACTCTCTTTTTAGCTTTTCTAAACTGCTTTTATTTTTTTCATTTACAATCATTCAATTTATTTTACTTTCAGTGTCACATTGTCTCCCTCCTCTACTTCCCCAACCATTGATAATGCAAGAAATGCAAAATCCTAAAAAATAAAAAAATTAAGTCATGCGAAGGATATTTCATCAATTATATTCTAAAAAAGGGAAAAATAGCCAAAGAAAAAAAATAAGCTTTAATCTGCACTCTGAGTCCATCAGTCATCTCTCTGGGGGTGGATAGCCTTTTTCACCATGAGTCAGTCCTTTGGAACTGTAGTGGATTATTTTGTTAATCAGAGCAACCAAGTCTTTCTATATTGTTGATAATGTACAGCTGGTTCTGCTCATTTCACTTTCTCTCAGTTCATACAGCTATTCTGATATTTTTCTGAAACTATCTCCTTCATCATTTATTATACCACAATAGTGTTCCATCATATTCACATATTAGAACTTGTTCCACCTTCCTCCAATTGCTGGGCATCCCCCATTGTTACCACAAAAAATTTGCTACAAATATTTTTTTTTCTGTACATGTGTTCATTTCCTTTTTCTTTTTATATCTTTTTTTTGGAGGAGGGGTTATAGACTTAGTATTGATATTGCTGGATCAAGAGTGTGCAGTTTTATAGCTTTAGTTCCAAATTGCTTTCCAAAATGTTTGGACCACTTCATAGCTCCACCAACAATGTGTTAGTTCTCCATATGATCTTCAACATTTTCCTTTTCTGGCATCTTAGCCAATTATATGAGAAACAGGAATACTAGTTAGTTGTTTCAGTAGTGTCTGGCACTTTGTGACCCCATTTGGGATTTTCTTGGCAAAGATACTGGGGTAGTTTGCCATTTCATTCTCCAGCTCATTTTACAGATGAGGAAATTGAGGCAAAAAGGCTTAAATGACTTGCTCAGGGTCACACAACTAGTAAGTGTCTCAGGCAAGATTTGAACTCGGGAAGATGAGTCTTCTTGACTCTAGGCCCAGTACTCTATGAACTGTGCCACCTAGCTGCCTTATTATAAAATGCAATAGCATATTAATTGTATTTCATTAGGACATCAGTTTTCCTTTGCATTTTCATTTTCTATCATATCTTGAAGATAAGACTGAGCATCTTTTCTGTTTTTTTTTCAAAAATTTTTATTCTTGTGTTTCAATGATCCATTACTCTTGTTTTTCTTTCTCATCCCTCAGTCTTTTCCTTCAAAAATTCTCTCCTGTAGCTATACTTCTTGGCTAGCTATTTTAAGATCAAAATCCTACAAATGAGAAGTGTCATATTTTTCCCAATATTCTAGCCACCTCTGTTATTTTGAGGGTTGGGGGTTGGTCTTTACTTATTTTAATCAGTAATTATTTTTAGAATGCAAATAGAACTCACTTCAACAATCGTTTGAATTTCAGTGGTTAAATTTTCATACTAGTGTCTCTCTCCCTCTCCCTTTCCCTCTTTGCCCCCCCTTCTCTCTATCTCTCTCCATACAAATACATGTGTGTATACACACACACACACACAAACATACATACAGATAGAAAATATCTCTCAACTAATTTGTTAGTAAAAGTTTCATGAAAATTATTTTATTTTAATTGCCATCAATAATAATACTTATCCTTTACCTGTAATGATTTTCAGATTTCTTTTTTTTAATCAAATGATCACAGGGTTAGAGCACAGTAAGTAGCAAAGTTGAATCTAACTCTCCAAACTCCAGATCTACAGATCTTTTTACTGTATAACAAAACATCTTTTGAGAATTATTTTATATCCTTAAGATACAATGGTATACTGGATAGATCCCTGAAGCTGGAGTCAGATACCCTAGAACTGATTCTAGGATTTGTTATTTAATACCAATGTGACCTTGTGCAAATCACTTAGGCTACATGGGCATCAGTTTTTTCATCTGTAAAATGAGGGGAGTTGTACAAGATGATATCTTAGGTCCTTTCCAGTTCAAGTTCATATGATCTTATAATTCAGGAACTTGAATCAATTCTTCAGGGTGATTTATTCTACTGTCAGTCTGTTTTGTAAATGAGTTGTCCTTTTTCTCACTGTCTGACTCATCCCTAAATCCTTTGGCCCATTTTCACTGGAAACTAGAAGGTATGGTTAAATAGAAATAAGTAGAAACTTATTTAGTAGCATTTTGAGAGGAACAATTAAATAGACTTGAAGGGCAAAGGTAGATTACAACATTAAAAAGAAAACCCCACCAATTTCATATGTGTTTGTTTGGCAAAGGAAGGATTTTTTTTTTCACTTTGTCTTGCCTTTGATCAATAGGGTAGGTTTTTGGAAAAGAAATGCTTGCATGATAGATTTTTTTTTCTTCTCTTAACAAAGTGATACTTTTCCAGTATTTGAAGTCAACATGAAAATCTAGATCATGTTACCTTATGTTTCATCATGGAAATCAAATTATTCTGTCTCTTACTAAATGTTATTTCCTTGATCTTTTTTTCCCCTTCCTTTTCCTCTGTAGGCACATTTATACTTGTGTTCTGTCCCTACTCTTTCCCCAGGCCTACTCCTGAATTTGAAAGGAATGGGTCATAATACAGTTGCTGATAGAAGGAAAAAACTTCCCGTGATCATATTAGCTTGATGTTTCGAGTCATTTCTCTTACAAGTGTAAAAAGTTTTGCCTCCTGTGAAATCACCACCTGTGCTGGGAAAAGTTAATCTATTAAGGTAGGTCAGCTCTGAGAAGGTGCTATCATGCCTGGGGCTGCCTCTTGAGTTTCAGTCCTAGCAGCTGCTGGGAGATGAAGCTGGGATGGTGCTTGTTACAGAAATTAGACAGATCAGGAAGTAAACAGAGCAGTCTTTCATCTGATCCAGCCCTGAGACAGGCAGGAGGGGTTGAAAGGGGGAATTCCTCTTCTAATTACTTTACGGGTCAATTCTCCTAGACTTATGTCAATGGCTGACACTCCTAATCTTGTTGGCGGGGAGGAGAAAAAGAGAAAAGGAGAAAGGAAGAACCATAAGCTGTTCAAGCTGTCACACTTTTCTTTTCTCCCCTGCCCCCCCTTTCTTTTGAGATGCTGCTATATTTGATTTGCAATGTTGCAGGCCCTTGTGATAGTTTGACCCTTCCTTCAACTATAGTCTGCACTGCAAGGAAACCAGAAGAACACCTCCTTAAGGCCCAAAGACTTTTCTTTGGACATGAAGGTCTCCATGTTATTCTTTAATAATTTTTGTATTTTAGGTGTTTTCATTTCTTTGATGATTATGGGCAAGTGTCATCTGCTACCCAGATTGTGTCACCTTTATGTCATGAGACTGTCTTTGTGAGGTCAATCCCACTTACCAGCCACCTCTGTTGCTAATTTGTGATCCTAAATTTAAGGAAGAGAAAATAAAGGAACTGGGAAATTGCTGGATACCCCAAGACCTAAACTTTAGAGAATCAACAGAGAATTCCTAGCTCTTAATTTCATCTTCTTTACTTGGATGATAAAAATATTTTTTTTCCCTTTTGTTAAGTGATCATCTACTTATCTAGGACCAAGTTTTGCCAGTATTTTTACCACCTCAAATGGCATTCTTTTTTGGAAGTCTTATTTAGTTTGTAACTTTAAAAGAGTGGGGCATTAAGGATAGAATTCTTGACTGTGTCAGGACCTGTGTTCAAAACCTGCCTTTGAGGAGCAAGTCACTCTACTTCCCAGAACCTCAATTCCTTCATTTGTAAAATGGTGATAATGACTTATTTGGTGACACTGGGAAAGTCATTTAACCTCTCAAGAGCCCCAGCCAATCCTTAAGACTAAAAGCCGAGGAACAGTTGTTGATCACTGGTAGAAAGATGAATGAAACTATACTTTTCAAACTTTAAATTCCTTTATGTCAGCTATTATTGTTAAAATGGGAACACGTCATATTTCATTTTGACAAAGGATCCCTAGCACACTTTATACACTTAACAAATCTTGGTTAATGTTAATGATGAAAATGGTTGTCCATTTTTTTTAATTGTCTCAAAAGTTGGTTTACTTTTACTTTTAATTACTTTATTCTATTTTGAGAGTTTGCTTTTGAGCTAGATCAAAGAAATCTGGAAAACTTAAAAAGTTGAGAAAAGATTTCATAGTAACAGTGAAATGCCTGTTGTGCTTTAAGGTTCATAAAATACTTTTTTGACAAAAACCTGGTGAAGAAGCAGTGTATCCATTTTATAGATGAGGAAACTGAGACTCAGAATGACTGGCCTACAATCAAAACTAATAAGAGTCATCCTTGGAATTTAAAGTCAGGTCTCTTGATTTCAGATATAATACTCTTTTAAATGTACCACATGGTTTTCTTGGAAATGTTTATGGCCTTTTGATACTAATGACACAGAATTAGAAGGAATAGACATTTCAAACAAAACTTCTGTTCTATCTTTATTAGCAGCATGGTCAAAAATAATTATTCCTACAAAAATCATATGGGGATCATAGGATTTAGAGCTTATGTGGACACTGGGGATTCTCTAGTTCAATCACCCTTTACCTGCTATATCCACTTCTCTTGTTATATCTTTCCTTTTGGTGATCTCCTCTGCTCCCATCCATTCAACTATCATCTCTGTATAGATGGATCTTCAAGCTATATTACAGGAACTCATCTTTCTCCTGAGCTCCAAATTCCTACCTCCAAAAAGCCACTGGATGGATAGCTCTACCTGGATGTCCCATAGACATCTCAAACTCAAAATAGAACTAAGTATCTTCCCCCCTCCCCTTAAACCTACCTCTTCCCATAACTTCTTGGTTCATTTTTTAAGTCTGCACCATTCTTCCAGTCACCTAGATTCACAACCACTCTCCTTCACCCTAGTTTTTAGGCAATCATTTACCAAGTCTCATCAATTCTACCTCACATTCTTTTCACTACACTCATATGGCCATCCTGTTAATTCAGGGTTTTATCACTTCTTGCATACATTATTGCAACAAACTCTTCACTGGTCTTCCTCCATCCAAAATCTTCCCTCTTCAGCATCCACACATCTGCCATAACTAATATCCCTAAAGCACAGGTCTAACCAAGTCAATCCTCTGCTTGAGAGATTTCAATGGCCCCCTATTAACATTTGAAGCCCTTGCAATCTGGCATCCTTTCCTGGTTAATCATACATTATTCTGTCTCATGAACCCTATACTGAAGCCATACTGCCTTTATAGCTATTGCCTGTATACATCCCATCACTGATACTTTGCACAGAGTGTCTTCCATGCCTGGAAGGCTTTCTTTTCTTACCTCCATTTTTTGGGAATTCAGATCAAGTGCTACTTCTTTTAAGAAACTTTTCCTGAATATGGTAGTTCTTAAAGTACCAACCTACCCTATGATAAAATTGTTCAGTGTTTACTTTTTTTATATCTTGAAATTATTTATCTGTGAACATGTTATATTTCCCCAACAAACTGTAAACCCCTTGAGGGTCAGTATTTTTATCATTTTTATCATTTTATCACTTTCATCATTGTATCCCCTGTGTCTAATACAAAGTATTTTTTTTTTTTGTTTTAACGAATGTGTGTTCATTTATTGATCCTCTCCTTTTACAAATTAGAAAACTGAGACCTGGATAGGGTAAGTATTTTTTTCCTTTGATTATTCTCATCCTACATCCAGAGCTGACCCTACAAAAGAAGTATAAAGACTGAAGCTCCAGAAAGAGCACACAATGAAATTATCTCTTTCAAATATTCCTCTTTAATACAATTTAATTTCTCAACTGGTTTTTGATTTGATCTCCATCCTTTGGAATGTGTTTCTGCCCAGGCTTGTACAGCTTCAACTTTCTGGTGAAGGATGCTACCTGCCTGATTTTTATTCTTTATTGTCACCTGGGGACCCAGTAACACTTAGATCCTAACAATGATGGAAGGCTATTTGCTACAAATAGCAATACCAGCTAGGCAGTTATTTTTGTTGCTTTGATGTTGCTGTTGTTGTTTTACAAAAACATAGGCACAAACACACACTGGAGATTGAATTGGAATTATTTTCACTGATTATTCTCAATGGTAATAACGTATAGAATTTTACAAACTCTTTGCATATTCTACCTCATTTATTACTCAGAACAACCATGTGTGTAGCAGACATTTCAAGTTATTATTATTCTTCCCATTTTGGCCAGAAGAAAATTGAAGCCCAGTAATGGAAAATGACTTGTCCAAGCCCACAGTTCCAAAGTTGCTCTTACAGATTATAAAAACTGGAAATGACTTTACTTTTTAATTAATTTATTTATTTTTAGTTTTCAACATTTACTTCCACAAGATTTTGGATTCCAAATTTTCTCCCCATCTCATCCCTGCCCCCATCCCAAAATGGCGTGCATTCTGAATACTCCTAGTCTGCCCTCCCTTCTCTCTCTTCCCCCCTTCTCTTATCCCTTTCCCCTTCAATTTTCCTTTGGGCAGGATAGATTTATGTACCCCATTTCCTGAATATCTTATTTCCCAGTTACTTGTGAAAACAATTTTTTTTATCTTTTGTTTTTAAAATTTTGTGTTCCAAATTTTCTCCCTTCCTCCCTCCCCACCCACCATCATTGAGAAAGCAAGCAACATGACACAGGTTATACATGTATAGTCATGTGAAACACTTCCATAGTAGTTATGTTGTAAAAAACTAATTATATTTCCCTTCATCCTATCCCGCCCCCATTTATTCTATTGTCTCTTTTGACCCTGTCCCTCTCTAGAAGTGTTTGCTTCTGATTAATCCCTCCACAAATCTGCCCTCCCCTCTATCATCTTCCTGCTCTCTTGTCCCCTTTCCCCCTGATTTTCTGTAGGGTAAGATAGATTTCCATACCCAATTGAGTGTGTATGTTATTCTCTCCTTAAGCCAAATCCAATGAGAATAAGATTCACTCATTCCCTCTCACCTTCCCCACATTTCCCCTCCACTGTAAAAACCTTTTCTTGTCTGTTTTATGTGAGATAATTTACCCCATTTTACCTCTCCCTTTCTCCTTCTCCCAGTATAGTCCTCTTTCACCCCTTAATTTTATTCTCCAGATATCACCCCTTCATCTTCAACTCACCCTGTGCTCTCTATTTATCTGTCTGTCTATCTATCTGACTGTCT
The DNA here is from genome assembly GCF_900497805.2 of Vombatus ursinus. Taxonomy (NCBI): domain Eukaryota; kingdom Metazoa; phylum Chordata; class Mammalia; order Diprotodontia; family Vombatidae; genus Vombatus; species Vombatus ursinus. The sequence continues at coordinate 17,161,289 of NW_020940355.1, read as the reverse complement.
ATCTATCTATCTATCTATCTATCTATCTATCTATCTATCTATCT
>NW_020940355.1:17149581-17161235 GCF_900497805.2 Vombatus ursinus | reverse complement strand
TCTATCTATCTATCTATCTATCTATCTATCTATCTATCTATCTATCTATCTATCTATTCATATATACATGCATGTAATTTTTCCCTCCAACTACTCCAATACTTACAAAGGACTCATGAGTTATAAATATCATCTTTCCAAACAGAATATAAACAGTTCAACTTTAATAGGTCTCTTATGATTTCTCTTTCCTGTTTATCTGTTCATGTTTCTCTTGAGTCTTGTATTTGAAAGTCAAATTTTCTATTTAGCTCTGGTCTTTTCATCAACAATGCTTGAAAGTTCTCTATTTTACTGAATGTCCATTTTTTCCCCTGAAGGATTATGCTCAATTTTGCTGGGTAGGTAATTCTTGGTTGTAATCTTATCTCATTTACCCTCCAGAATATTACATTCCAAGCCCTGTGGTCTCTTAATGTAGAAACTACTAAATCTTGTGTTATCCTGATTGTGTTTCCACAATACTTGAATTGTTTCTTTCTGGTTGCTTGCAATAGTTTCTCCTTGACTTGGGAACTCTGGAATTTGGCTACAATATTCCTGGGAGTTTTCCTTTGGGGATCTCTTTCTGGAGGTGATCAGTGGATTCTTTCAATTACTCTTTCATCCTCTGGTTCTAAAATATCAGGGCAGTTTTCCTGGATAATTTCTTGAAAGATGATGTCTGGGCTCTTTTTTTTTGATCATGGCTTTCAGATAGTCCAATAATTTTTAAATTACCTCTCCTGGATCTATTTTCCAGGTCAGTTGTTTTTCCAATGAGATATTTCACATTGTTTTCTATTTTTTCATTCTTTTGAATTTGTTTTACAGTGTCTTGATTTCTCATAAAGTCATGAGCTTCCAGTTGCTCCATTCTAATTTTTAAGGAACTATTTTCTTCAGTAAGCTTTTGGACTTCCTTTTCCATTTGGCCAATCTTGCCTTTTAGGGCATTCTTCTCCTCAACGGCTTTTTGGACCTCTTTTGTCATTTGGGTTAGGCTATTTTTTAAGGTATTATTTTCTTCAGTAATTTTTTGAGTCTCCTTTAGCAAACTGTTGACTTGTTTTTCATGATTTTCTTGTATCACTCTTGATTTTTCTTCTACTTCTCTTACTTGCTTCTTGAAATCCTTTTTGAGCTCTTCCATGGCCTGTGACCAATTCATATTTTTCTTGGAGACTTTGGATGTAGGAGCTTTGACTGTGCTGCCTTCTTCTGGTTGTATGTTTTGATCTTCTTTGTTACCAAAGAAAGATTCTATGGTCTGATTCCTTTTTCACTACTTGCTCATGATCCCAGTCAATTACTTGAGTTATAAACTCTTTGTTAAGGTAGGAGTGTGCTTCCAGTGTGGAGAATGAACTGTTCCAAGCTTCAGGGGTTTTGTACAGCTGTTTTCAGAGACACTTCTAGGGACCTGAAATTTTTCAGTTCTTCCAAGGTGCTATGATCAAGGGTGAGGTGTTTACTCCTTTCCTGGCTTGTGCTCTGGTCTGTGAGTGACCACAAGCACTCTTTTCCGTCTTGGAACTATGAGGAAGATTTCCTCTCCATAGCCACTACAAGCTCCACCATTCCAGTGCTACTTCTCACTCCAGGACTGTCACCCAGAACTGTGACCCAGATCCAAGCACGGGCAAAGCAAGAGAATCCTGCACCAGTAGAGAGATCCCTGCAATCCCCTTCTGATCAGCCTCTGGATTCCCCCTCAGTCTGTGGGCTGGAAGCTGTGGAGGCAGACACTGCCCCAAGGCCATGCTCAGGGACTGGGGCTGGGACCCCATGCTTCTCTATCACTGCAGACACAGACTTTTTCTACTGACCTTCTTACTTGTCTTTAGTGTTCATGTGTTGAGAAGTCTGGAAACTGCCACAGCTGCTCATGATTCAGTCCTCTGAGGCCTGATCCAGTTTTGCTGAGACCTGTTTTGCCTGTGTGACCATGCCAAACTGTGCTCCTCTCCCCACCCAGCGTGATATACCTTTCTGATCAACCATCCAGGTTGTCTTGGGCTGGAAATTTGTTTCACTCTGTCTTTTTGTGGGTTCTACTCCTTTGGAATTTGTTTAGAGCCACTTTTTACAGATATTTGGAGGGGTTTAAGGGAGATCTCAAGGAAGTCACTGCTTTTACTACACCATTTTGGCTCCACCCCCCTCGGGAATGACTTTAAAGGTCATCTAGTCTAAACCCTTCATTTTGCAGATGAGGAAACTAAGTCCCAAAGAAGTTAAGTGATCCTAAAGCCACACAACCAGTTAGTAATAGACCTAAGAATTCCAAACTGTGTCTTCTAACTCCAAATTTGAAGCTTTTTCTTCTATGCCATATTGGCTAGTAACAACCACTTCAAGTGAAATGCTAAAATTATGATCTTGATTCCCATATTGTTGGCATACAAAGAAGAGAGTTATGAAAATTATGCACAAATAAAATATTTAAGTATATATATGTATATATATATGTAATATGTATACACACACATACACCTACATGTTATGTGCATGTTTTTTATATTTGACTTAATGAATCATTTTGCCCAGTATTATCTAGCTAGTTGTCTTTGCCTCTTCCTCCCTGTTCTTTTTATGCATCATTGCAGTCATGAATTCTGAAAGTTTAGAACCTATTTTTAATTATAGTTAAAACATTATTAGACTATAAGTACTAAACTGGTAATTTTAATTGTCTAGTAATTTAGTTTCTATTTGACTAATTAATAGTAATACCTGTGAAGTCTGTTGCCTTCAGAGAAGTACAATATACCCTTTACTTAATGAGGTAAACAACACTTTTTGACTTGGGGTGATTGCTCAGTCAGCTTTTTGAAGATAGTCCAATGTTACATATGCATGATATATATTTTTCTTCTTTTGTATTCCACATTAGAAATAAGTTCAAATTATTTGAAGAAAAGAGGATTGAGGTCTCTTGAAAATAACATTTGATTTGTTCTCCTGGACTCTAAGGTTTTTTTTCTTCATATATTGTTGGTAGAGATGGAGTTTTATTAGCTACACATGTTTTATCCACATTAAGAAAAAACATGTTTTTGTCTTTATTGCTGATCTCACTTACAGGCTGAGATGAGGGTTTATGTCAGTATAATCGAAATTTAATAATGAATGAATATTGTTATTTTATTTCTGGAAAGATTATGCATTCACTTTAACAAGGAAACATTTATTCTCTTTGATTATGATGGAGCTCATCAATTTTTCATTTCTCACATAAATGATCATGATAAGGATAATGAAGATGAGATGGGCAATTCATCAGTTTCTGATGAAGATTTGTTGAGGACTATTATTCTGGAACTTTAGTCCCATTTATTCAAAGCAGTTCTCATGATAGTACCTTCTACTGCTATAATATTTGTCTTCCTCATTTAGAAATTGGTCAAATACTGGGATGTTGGATTAGTATATGAAATGATACTTCCTAGTCTCATAATGATATAAAACTTTTCCATGATTGCTTGGGGAATCAATTGAAATGGCTCATTGATTGGTAAATTAATGTCTCAGACTTCTGTTTCTATAAGTTTCTATGATTCTCATCAATTTGATCTTGAGGATTTCACAGTTCAGAAAGACTGTTCCTTGGGAGAATACTTTTTAGATGCACTGTTGTCTCTTATCCTGTTCTATTTGTTTCATAATCCTGTGGGCACTGTAAGTATTAATATGACCTTTAGAACTGATCACTAAAGAAAATTCCACCATGTATTATGTTCAATTTATTTTGAAGCCAGTGTCTATACTATAAAATTATATTAACAGAGTTACTTATTGTCATATAATCCTTTTCTCCCTCTCCTTTGATCTTTCTTGTTGTATCTATCTTCTTCACATCATTAAAGAACTTACAATTGGAGTATCTCCTGTCGATAGAACTAGGACAACAATCAGAGTACTTGCCATCTTCTGAAATAGTCAAGTTCTGAGATTAACAACACCACTGGCAGAATTTTGCATAAAGCAACTTCATCCTGGATTCTTTCTGAGAAGTTTCAGCGCCTAAAATAGAAGACTATAGGATAATATCCCATTACAGTATAGAACCTGAAGAAGCAGGCTTCATATTAAAGGATCTGTAAATGTATTTTGTGCATTTAATATTTTAGAATGTGTTGAGAAAATTTTGCAAAAAGTTTTTTTTTTTTGTTTTTTGGGGCAGCTAGGTGGCGCAGTGGATAGAACATGGCCCTGGATTCAGGAGGACCTGAGCTCAAATCCGGCCTCAGACACATAACACTTACTAGCTGTGTGACCCTGGGCAAGTCACTTAACCCCAACTGCCTCACAAAAAAAAGGTTTTTTTCCTTTTTGGGGGGGGGAGGGGTTGTGGGATGGTCTGTGACTTCTCTATGGGCATTCCACATTGTGGAAACTCCACATTGTGGAAACTCCACTAATGCAGATAAACAACACTTTGGGGATTTATTTTCATAGCATTACTTCAGGCATCACTGGTTAAGCTATTTTGACATTCAACAAATAAATATCAAACATCAGTGAACTAGGATATGTCAGAGGGAGGATTTGAAACTAGTTCTTCATGACAAGATGAGGCTATAGAAGAAAGTATGCAAGCACCTTAAGAGAAAGAACTTTCAATTCTGTCATTGTATCTCCAATGAATAGTTTCCTGGCAAACATTAGGTGTTTGATAATAACTTATTGAATTTAATTGAATCAAATTGAATTGATTTTTTTTTTTACTTTGCATCACCAGGACCTGTCAGAGTTGTTTGCATAAAATTGGTACTTAATGACTATTATTTGAACTGGAGAAAAAAGATAAACATATAACAGGGAGAGCGAAATTGTTCTGTACCTAACTTTATCATTGATCGGTTATGGAATTTAAAATATGTTAACATTTTTTCCTCCTGGGTTTCATTTTCTTACTCTGTAGCAGCTGGAGATCAGAGATAGCCCCTGACAAACTTCTTAAGTGGGAGAAGTCAATTCTTCAATAAACATTTATTAAGTGTATGTGTTTTATTGTATGTGTATAGGTTTCTTACATTTCTATATAGCATGTATTTATATATTAACTAAATTTATATAAATATAAATAAATATATTTATATATGTATCTTGGAAACCATGGCAAGAAAGGGACATTGGGTATCAGAGACAATGGAATTGGAGGACAGAAAGTGGTGTCAAATGTTTTTAATTTTTTGCCTCCTGCCCCTCCCCTCTTTAAATTTTAACCATATTCTCTCCATTGAAAGCCTTGACCTCTGTTCTGACTTCAAGCTAGTATCTACAACAAAAATCTGTACTGAAACATTTGCCAGTGTTAATGGATTCATACATTACCCTTCACAGATAAAGCAATTACATTTAATAGTAGTTTTCTGGAGACCTAAAGGAATTATTCCGGGGTGGGAGAGGAGGCCTTAACCCATGTCTGTAAATAGATTTGAGGGTGTTCATGAACATATATGGAGAAAAAATATTTCTTTATTTTCTCTAAACTAATATTTAGAATTCCTCTCAATTATGAAAAAAAATCATACCTACATTATTCTGAGGTTGCCATGAGCTTTACCAGGTTTCCAAAGGGATCCAGAACACGTACAAAATAAAACTAAAAACTAGTTAAAATTTAGTTTTGGGGATTGTCAAGTACTGTGGCAAATCAATGCAGAAGATCATTGTGGGTACATGGACATTTAAATTATGTCCCTGAAAATAAAATATTAAAATATTATTTTAAAATTATAATAAAGAAAAGTTATGTTCAAAATTTATACTTTTTTTTAATTTTTGTTTGATTTTTTTTCTTTCATGTTGTTGTCCCACTCTCTCCATGGAGAGACCTTGGTCTCAGGTGATGCCCAACTACCACCTGTTTAATAGATTCCTGTGGCTTTGGAGCATTGTTGGAGTCAGCTATTTGTACTAAAAGAGAGCTAATGAATAGGGAAAATGCCACTGAAAAATAGACTGCCTTTATCAAAAGGCACAGATGTTAACTTATCAGATGCAAGGAGAGGAAACTCTTGCTAATTGGATCCTATTCTCCCTCTGCCAGTTTCATTTAAGGAGAAATTTAAGCAGTGCACAGCTGGAATTTGGTTGCTCTGTTTAAACAAGGCTACATAAAACCAAACTGGAATCTCTAGATCTATGTTCTATTTTTCCCCTTATACAGTGTCTATCACCTGTAATTATAAAGATTTTAGAATCATCTGAGAAAATTGTCAAGTGAATGCAAAAAAAAAATCAAGTTATATCTGAGGTTAGAAAAGCAAAGTTTCTTTATTATGTCCTTTGACCTGTCCCTGACTAATTAAAGTAATCTAAACATTTTTTCATTGTTTTGTCATATTAAACTCTAATTTTCTTCTGTAGATACATTATCCTTAAATATCAGAAGACAAGGATTATTTCCTTCATGTACAAATTCTAGACTGCCTCCAATTCTTGATAAGTTTCCAAGGAAAGAGGAGCATTTTGTTTCTTGCCAAGATGACTGTCTTAAAATTTCTTTGTGTGTTATTTCTCAAAAAAATTGCAAACAAAATTTGCTCATCCCTGAATGGCTTTTTAAGTAATGAGGCATAGGAATATTGAAGTATTAGTGTGTTCATATATGCATTTATTGTATTGTGTACATGGACATATGCATGTGTTGAATTGACAGGTGAAATCAAGCATTAAATATTAAAGGGGCTTTGGTAAGCAAAACAGAGAAACTATTCTGACATTTGGACCTTATATCCACTGAGCATTGGGCAAATTTAGTAACCTTGCACAATTGGATACTAATCTTCTTCCAAACAGTCTAAGACAATACAAGGTCCTTAACACTTTCACTGCAAAGAAGAGACATCTGCTGTTGCCATTACCTCATGAAGGAAAGTATGAAATTGGAAAACCATTTATCATGAACCTGCATAAACACCTTGCAAATACATTGTGAGTCCTTTTCTCATAGAGCTTTATCTTACCTATACTTTACATTGCATCCACACATAGCCCAATGTTCTTTGCCTTATAGGCACTTGATAAAGATTTATTGTGTATATTCTATAGTATTGTGTAACCAACTTGTTTCACATTCTGTGTTTTTCTTCATCATCTACCACTTACCTATTATTATCTGTTTTAAGGCAATGGCATTTAAGTTATCTAGGATTTTATTTGGGGGTTCTAGTCACAACTGTCTTCTCTTTGGTAGTGTATCTTTGAGAAATGGAAGTTTGTTCAAGACTGTTGGATGCATCCATTTTGAGCACAATTTTGAAAGTAATTTATTGGATTCCATATATAACTTGGAAAATTATAGAGAGGTCATGAGGACCATACAAAATATTAAAGATAATCTAGTTCAATCCCCTATTCTATAAATGAGCAAACTGAGGCCAACAGAAATTTCAAATCATAGTTCCCCTAACTTGGTATTGGACTTTGGATGTCATTTCTAATCTTTGGACTTATATTTCCTCATCTATAAAATAAGGGTACTAGACCAAATTAGCTCTAAGGTCAGTTCCAGTTATCTAACATTCTATGACTTCATAGATCAAACTGACTTAGATGTAAAGAAGAATCAGAAGAAAAAAAAATATGTATACACACACAAACAAACATACATACAAAGATAAGAATAAAGTAAAGCTACCTTAATTGCCATGGATATCAACAATTCTAAAATATGTTTAAATATACTCATTCATTTAAACTTCTGGAAGACAGAAGCAAACTCCATTAAGAGGTAGCACAACTTAGAGGGTAGGGAATTGGACTTGATATCAGGAATAACTGGGTTTAAAACCTACATCAGACACTTGAGTGAATCACTTAACTTTTTTACATCATAGCTTGAGCCTTTACTAAATGAAAGAGAGTTCATGGCATTTAATACTTCTTCTAACACTAAATCTATGATCCTATGATCTTTGCCTTTATAAGGGACACATTCAATAAATAAATTGAAATGATTGACTGATTTATTCAGAAAGTATAATCATGTTAATTTAAATTCTTTATTATTTTACTGATTTAATTTTATGCAAATTTATTTTCCTGCCACATCCTCTGCCCTGAAAGCTAACTCTTTTAATAATGATTAAATAGGGAAAGAGAAAAGTAAATAGTTACATAAAACTAACAAATCCATTGACTGGCTAGATTGTGTGTCAAATACTCTCCACGTGTAACCCCCTACGTCTTATATTGAGGGAAGGAAAATGTCTTTTTAAACTTTTTTCCCCCTGAGAACAATCTCTTTCATTATAATTGCACAGATTCCAGTCTCATTTTTTTAATCTTTATTCTTTCCATTTACATTGTTATTGGCATTGTGTATATTTTTTTAATCACTACTTACCATATTTAGCTTCAGTTCACCATTCTCTTGATTTTCCATAGGTGTCATTTCTTACAACAGAGTAATAATCCATTATATCACTACAATTTATTTAGTCATTCTCTAATGTGCACCCACTTTTTTCTAGTTCTTTAGTAATACAAAAAGTCTCTCTAGAAAAATTTGTTATAAAAAGACCATTTCCCCATACCCTTCACATCTTTGAAGTTCTTGGTATATGTGCCTCACTTTAAGATATTTAAGTCAAAGGGTATGAACATTTTATTCTTTTTCTTCTAGCACAATTCCAAATTACCTTCCAGAATAGTTAGAATAATTTACAATTTTACCTACTGTACATCAATATGCTCTTCATTATGTACTTCTTCTAAAACTGACTATTCTAATGTTTTGTTTTCTTTGCCAATTTGAGGGGAGTGTGTTAAAACCTCAAAGTTATTTTGATTTGCATTTTTTCTAATTATTATTGACTTGGAACACTATTTTATAATGTCAATAATAGTTTGCAAATTTTTTGAGTACTGTCCATTAGCATCTGCTGATCCATTGAATAATAGTTCTTGGTCTTTTATATTTTTGTTTCTAAAAGTGTTTGACATCAGGCCTTCATCAGACTAATGTAAAGATTATTTTCCCACAAGTAACAGTTTCTCTTCTTATCTTTGCTTCATTGATTTTATTTGTGCAACAGCTTTTCAAATTAATTAATTGAAATATTTTATTGTGATCTCCTCTGTTTCTTCTCTGAGTAATAATTCTCCTCCAGTCATAGTTATAGAAGATATTTGATCTAGTGCCCTACTATTTTTAACAGTGTGTTATTTACATTTTATTTGAGTTCATTGTAGTATATGGTTCAAGATATTGATCTAAACACAATTTCTGCCAAACTGCTTCTCACTTTTCCCAGGAATTCTTGTCAAATAGTTAGTTATTTCCCAAAGAGTTTATGTTCTTAGTTTCATTGATCATTGGTTTATGGATTTTGGTTGCTTTTAACAGTTGCTTATCTATTAGTAAAACTTTTTTTTCATGATAGCAAACAGACCAATTCTGGAAATAATGGGTTGTGCTATTTGCCCTGGTTTCCTAAAAGTAGCTCCTAAATAGGCAAATGTTCAAATTATGGCACAGTACCTGGTACGTGATAAAAAATTAATAAATACTTTTTGACTGATTGTCTGGTTTCTACAGCTCCAGAAGTAGAGGAAAAATGGCTTTCACAATAGCTTTCAAGCTAGCTACCTAAGCTAAACTGATATGAGCTTGAAAGTGGTCAACAGAGCTTCTCTTGATTATGGTGGGGGGAGAAAGTTTTCACATCTCAGTTCAGTCTCTGTGTTGCTTTTAGGAAAGATGGGAAATTATATTTAGGCCAGATGGAATGTGTAACCTATTAAGTATCACTTCAATTGCTTAATTTCTTCTTTTCTATATAGGTGCATGAGGGTGCTGATGTTTTCGTATTCAAACATCATGTCTTTCTAGAAGACTGGGAATAGAGCTAGCAATGACCTTTCTACTGACTCATATCTGAACGGCCCTATCCATTCCAGTAGCATGAATGCTGCCTCATAACTGGACATTACCCTTGTAGGTGAATTCAAAGTCATTGCTTACTCCTCATGCAGAAGGGTAGGAATTAAGCTGAACAGAAATACTCAAGAGCTAATTTTCATTAAAAAGCACTTAAAATCAGGAAGCATGAATTTCAGCTAAATACCCTGGCTTACCATACAATTTAAAAATGTAAAAAGGGTTCAAGGGAGCTCAGTGTTACAGAGGGGGCAGCTACTGAATAATAAAACATGCCCCCCCAAGTTGCTCCTTGCAGAGGTCATCCATGGGGGAGGGAGAAGGATTGGGGCTCTGAATGGGCCTGAAAAAAGAACAGTGGACACAGAGGCTGAGGAAGTATCAGGGATGCGACCACTGAAGCAAATGATCTATCTTATAAATTAGACTTCAACTAGTGTAAAAGCCAGTTAAGTGAGGGACCAATTGTTTTGGTAGCCTGTCGGAAATAATTTCAAACCTGACAGGACACCGAGCCTCATAGTGTGAGCTCCCAGCTTTCAGTAGTCATGCTGAGAGATAAGCAGAACAATGCAGTCAAAATCCTAATAGGCATAGCAATGCTGCCAGCTCCTCTATACCACACCATTGTCATTCGCTGAGGCCCTCCCTTCCTCCCTCCTCCCATCATCTCATCAGTCCTCCTGCCTCCTCCATGATCCTCATCTCTCTCCTCCCCTCCTTCCCTTGGTGGGTATAGAATTCTGTGCTTTATGGTTCCAAGACCAGCCGATGTATCCAGTAACAGCAACAACAACATCAAAAGAAATTACACCATCATCAAACTCTCACATAATATCATTAGTGACCCAAATTAAAGCAAGATAATTGCCCCAACAGACAACACAGGGCTATGAAGAATACTAATAACTCTGCAAGTTTGTTCCAGAACTACATCAATAAGAGAAGGTTCACAAAGGTTCAGTAATTGTGGAAAGAATCCACTGACAAAACTGTTTCTCAAGTTCAGAAAAATAAAAAAAAAAAAAAAACTAATGGGAACTTGAATCTTTTCACAGAAAGCCAGACATTTTAAAGTCATCAGAAGTGGAAGTAAGGACATTAACATTTTCCTAAAGGAGGATATTGGACTAAGTAATATTGAGAGCACTTATTTCTATGGTACCTTGAGTTTTACAAAGCACTTCCTTCAATATAATCTTGTGGAATAGTTGGAGTAAATATCTCTACTTGAAAAAAGAAATCATGTCTTTAAGAGGTTAAATGGATTTCTTAGGGTAGCATAAGTGGAAAAAGTTAGAGCCAAGATTCAAACCCATATCTTCTTATTCTCATATGATTTCTTATCAGGTTCACAAAATCTAAAGGGCACTATCAAAGCTGAAAATTAAGACAGCAAATAAATTTAGAAATGTGATTCACAAATATTACAAAATGAAGTGTATTTATTGGAAATCTGGTCTGTGCGGTCATTTTACAGAGAATTCATAATGGTGCTGAAGCTTTAGTATTAGTAGTGCCAGTAAATCAATTTGAACTGTCCTGCCATTTTAAAGAAGACTTGAAATTTATTCTATGTTCTCCTCATTTCAAGGATAAAATGTTGATCCCAATCTTCCCCACCATTATTTCTGAGGGTTGGACCAGGTCCACATGGACTTGTATTTAAGTACAATCTCACTCTGTCTCTGTCTCTCTGTGTTCCTCTCTCTCTCTCTCTTTCTCTCTCTCTTTCTCTCTCTCTCTCTCTCTCTCTCTCTCTCTCTCTCTCTCTCTCTCT
>NW_020940355.1:17080162-17149571 GCF_900497805.2 Vombatus ursinus | reverse complement strand
TCTCTCTCTCTCTCTCTCTCTCTCTCTCTCTCTCTCTCTCTCTCTCTCTCTCTCTCTCTCTCTCTCTCTCTCTCTCTCTCTCTCTCTCTCTCTCTCTCTCTCTCTCCACACACACACACACACACACACACAGACACACACACACACAAACATCTCTACACATGAACAAAGTCTGTGTGGGAACTACTCCACTGGTACACAGTCTCTAAAGCTCTCATGACCCAGATTATGAGGAGAGAACAGAGACTTCATAATAACAGGAGGTTTATTTTTACAGTGTTAGACTACAGTCATTGTGTCATTCTCCCAACTTCAACATCCACTTGTGAATCAAAAGTGTGGATCATTTGTTAAGTAGAATAAAGAAAATGTATGATTGGATATCAAATAATAAACAAGGAGAGAGAGTTCATTTGCTACATTATTTTTTCAGTAAGTTGTATGACTGTGTTCTCTGATAAAAAAAAGTTGCTACCTATTCCCTCTTACATTTTCAATACATGTGCAGATCATTCTCATGTCTATATATTTAAATAAACCTGTGATTTTTTTAGGGATAGTGAATCTCCAGTGAAGAAACCCCTTTTTAACAATACAAATCTTTATCTGTTCTGTGATTTAGACAGTTACCTGAGGCACAGGTAAGTGACTTACTCAAAGTCATTACTAAGTGACACCAAGTAACAAGGTGGTACTTGAACTTATATTTTCATGACTCTAGTCATGTATCTCCACTTATTGCACTATTGCCACCAGCTCAAAGATATGGATGCTTTTTGTTGTTACTTTTTTAATAGAGATGAAGAAATACTATAAGTGAAATAATTCTTATTTGATTGCCCAGTTTGACAAATGTGCCACTTTTTTTTTTCTGGCCAACTCCAGGACTGATGTCCTCTTTATATAACCATATCAGTCCAGTTGTTTGCTCTCATCACCTTGTTGTTATGTTAAGAGGCATTGGCTCTTCTTTCTACACCATATCTGAGCTTTTTGAGTATAAATGCAATGGTCTTCATGGTAAGATCAGGCGCTATGAAAATACTGACAAATCAGTTCCATTTTCTGTCTCTAGGAAAGTTTCTAGTGCATTTAGTAGCACCTCACTGAAGGATTTATGGGGAAACATGGACAAGAACCATAGGGGATGGGAAGATTTCCCACTGTACCATTGGAGGCAATACTCTTAACTGAAAATATTGATGCAGTCCATATCACTGGTTTTCATACAAGTTATTGACTCTTGAGATTTAGCCAGGCTAGATCAATAAAAAGTAATATTTCTTCATTTTGTGAGACTGTTCTGAATGTTCTTCTCAGGAAGGAGACACAACTCAAAAGGAATCTACTGTAATTCATGTCTACCTTAATATAGTTAAACTCCTAACGTTCACCTCCATTTATTTTCCTGTGGGCCCTGACGCTGCTCCCTCCTGAGTATGAGTGACAGGCCAGTCACTTTGCAGATCACTGACCTGGGCTTGGTGCAATAACCTGAGCACTGTGGCTGAGGTCAGATGAAGGAAGTTCAAATCCCACCTCTGATGTTTATTACCAGAGTGACTTTGGTAAGTAAATCAATCAAATTACTCTGGTCTCAATTTCCTCAACTGCAAAATAAAAGGATTAAGATTAGATGCCCTCTGAGGTCCCTCCCAACATTTGATCTGTGATTCTATCTATCACTTTCATACTGGAAGCAATACTAGCAATCTACACAATGTAGCTAAGGTATTAGTGTTACATGGTAAAAGACTCTCTGAAGAGGAAAGTTCACATTGACCTGGAGTGTTCACAGTGCTGTTATCTACTCTTTTTGGTCTGTGTGTGTGCATGTGTGTGTGTGTGTGTTTGTAACATAATTTCAAAATGTACTTGAAGACCAATTATTCTTATATAACATCATGTAGTGAATACTATAGAATTTGGAGTTGAGACCTGGATATAATCCCCATCTCTTATACTTGTTTTCCATGTAGCTACATATGAGATACACCCACTCTGAGCCTCAGTTACTCTGAAAAATGAATGTATTATAACATTAGTATGACTTAGCTCTTTGGATGAGGTAGCTAGGTAGCACAGTGGATAGTGTGCAGGGCCTGGAGTCAGGAAGACTCATCTTCCTCAGTTCAAATCTGGCCTCAGACACTTCTTAGTTGTGTGTCCTGGGGCAAGTCACTTAACCTTGTTTGCCTCAGTTTCCTCATCTGTAAAAGGAGCTGGAGAAGGAAACAGTGAGCTACTCTAGTATCTTTGTGAAGAAAACTCTAAATGGAGTCATGAATAGTTGGACATGACTGAAACAAGTAAACAACACAACATGACACCCAAACCATTGGAATTGCTGTGAGGAAAGCACTTAATTTTCATAGAGATGTGAAATATTAGAGTGTTCTAATTGGAAAATAACTTCGACCTCAACATTTCCAATCCCTATCAAGGAAGGAGGAAACTGAAGGTCAAATGATAAAACCAAGGTCACAGGAAATCCAGGTGTGCTAACAATCTTGTAGTATTTTGATGATACTATCTCACCTCATTACCATGCCACATCACTAGTCAATCAATAAACGATAATCTAACCTGCTAAAATCAAAGATAAATTCAACCAAAAGGATTGAACTACAATGAATCTGGCTTTTTTTTTGACCCTGAAATTTGTTCTAAAAGCTTGTGGTTAAACACAGCTCCCACACTCTTGATTCTCATAGTTGGATAATGTGTCCTTTTTGTCGTAAGTATTTCAAGTTATGCCTTTCCAGGTCGCACAGTTTAGAAGTGAGTGGGTATGGCAGGAAGCTAGCTGCAGAGCTTCCAGAAAAGAAAGTTGCAGTGATTTTGGCTGCTTTAGTGGGACAGAAGTTCCTCATCACAGTGATTTTCTCCTTTTGAACTATGCAAATATAGTACTCTGTGAGGACTTGTCTTATCCAAACTTTCCTCTAAATATTGATTTTAAACCTATCAAATTGGAGAATTAAAAAAAGGGAAAAGGCAGGCTGATTTCTCCTAAATGTTTAAGGACCACGGTTTCCTTCTTCAAGATACAAAAGAAATATTATTGAGTCTTCTTTGTTGATAATGTATTTTATATGATCATGATTTTTATTTCTACCTTAAAAAATGATAATAAATAATCAAGTTTACCCAGACTATATCTAAAATCTATCAGTACATTAATCAACTAAGGTTCACAGCAAAACAAGTAGTTATTTGCCATCAATGTAAACCCCTATGAAATGACTTTCTGAGGGAGAAGGGGGGACAGGTTCGTTGGTGTGGGAAACTCTCAGTATGGAAGTTCTCTCCATTTATGCAAATCATCAAATTATTTTTTTCTTTTCTTTCTTTCTTTTTTTTTTTTTTTGTGAGGCAGTCGGGGTTAAGTGACTTGCCCAGAGTCACACAACTAGTAAATGTCAAGTGTCTGGTCGGAGACCGGATTTGAACTCAGGTCCTCCTGACTCCAGGGCCAGTGCTCTATCCACTGCAAATTATCTTTAATGTACAGTTTTAGTAAGCTATCTGGAAATATTGAGAGATCATCATATAATAACTATATGTCAGAGTTAAAGTATGAATTCTGGAGCTCTTGACTCTAAGGCCAGCTCACTACCTGCCATACCCAAATGCCTCTTTATTAGTTTATATTCACTTTGTTTTTACTTTCCTCTGTACATGGGGTGTCCTTCCCTTCAAGTACTACCTTCCATGTAAATTTCCTGAGAATAAGGACTGTTTTTGCTTCTTTAGTCTCACTGAACTGAATTGCATTGATTCTAGACAGAAGAATGAGTTGATTGATTTTTTTCCCTCAGTTTTCAACTGAAAGAGGATAGATAGTGTATGTGTGTGAGTGTGTGTGTGTGTGTGTGTGTATACCCTTGCTTCAGAAATGTTGTGATAGAACAAAGGACAAGAACATTCAACAACTTCATGAAAAAGTAGAACAGGTAAAGAGTACTAATTCTGAAACAAGACAGCCCAGGATCAAATTTCACCTTCATTATTTAATCTTTTTGCTACTTTGAAAAAGTCTTTTAAACTCTCTGGACCTCTATTCCTTCATCTACAAAATGAGGGGGTTGAACTAGATGGATTTTATTTTCCCTTCCAGATCTAGATCTATAATAAATCTAGAACTTATGACAATACTTGGCATTGTGCCTGTCACATGGTAGGCATTTAATAAATGTTTTTGCTTGATTAATTTTAACCAATAAGATTGTGATTTTCTAATTCTCATATTTTATTTAATGGTAATTCACATTTCTGTATTGCTTTATTCACAGTGTTCCTGTGAGGTAGTTATTGTATTACTATTGTCCAAATGGTGAAGAAACTCAGGCTGAGAATGTAAATGATTACTCCAAGATCATATGGTCACATAGCTAGGAAATGTGAGTATCTGAATTTGAACCCAGGTCTTTTCCTTTCATCTCTACTAAGCTTTCCATTAGATCATAAAGACCAACTTTTTTTTTTGTTTTGTTTTTAGTTAGGCAGTGGGGGTAAGTGACTTGTCCAGGGTCACACAACTAGTAAGTGTTATGTGTCTGAGGCCGCATTTGAACTCAGGTCCTCCTTAATTCAGGGCTGATGTTCTATACACTGTGCCCCCTAGCTGCCCCCAAAGACTAACTTGTTTTAAGGAAGCTTATAAGTGGATAAGGTGGGAGCTTGAACAAAACAATGTTAATTTCTCCTTCAAACAGTATGAGGCAATGCTTCATTTTTATATGTAGTTTGGACTACCAAATATCTTTACTCAGCCATAGAAAATTGGAAATGGTTTGTTCCCATAACCCCCCTCACTGGCCTCCAACCTCCCCCCCCAACACCTTACACATTTCTAAACTAACTATACTACTATAGATTAAATGAGAGATTATGTTTTTAAGCAACTTTCAATCTGACATTAACAGGGTTAACTCCATGAGAAACATCCGTGTAGGTTTCTGTTTATTACTTTTGCAATTAGATTTGCATAACATTGATGCTTGCTCTCAGGAGTGCATTTGTGATATAGGGAAGGTATGATTGAAATGAGGCCAAATCCATGGCAAGCTTCTACTTAGCCTACTTTTCCCTCTGTCGCATATGACATTTGTTTTCCTAGCCAGTAAATCAGATGGAAACCAGGAAAAGCAAGAGTAGGCAATAATAGTGCTCACTCTAGCTGGAACAAACTGGTCCAAACAGCAGGTCTGGTTTTGATTACATCTAATAATCAAGCCCTGTACAGTATGACTTGACTTAATGTCTCAGGAAATGTTAATCTGCAACATTGGAAAGCTTGCTTCTAAAGATTGTACGATCCATTGACTTGAACAAGGAGTCACAGTTCATCACTTTCCTTCCCCCACCCCCCACCCCTTTTTCTGCTAGTTTTCAATTATTGCTCCCCAGTTCTCAATTTCTTCTTAGGATAATGGAGGAGTTGGTTAATAATTTGGTAGTATTCATTTTCCAGGCTTAGCGGGAGAGCAACATTAAAGAAGGAAAACAATACCCTAAGTCCTCTGCCTTAAGTGCAGGTCACACTTCATGTATAGTTTTCAAAGTCAGTCTATGTATTATCCTAGATTTCAATAGCCAGTAAATTAATTGGATGTTCATTTTACTGAATATATTAAACTTTCTAAGCATTTACAAGGAATATGTCTATGTATATTTACTACCTATGAATTAGAGTAAATCTCTTCAACTCAAGCCAATTCCAACCCTAACATCCTATGATTCTATGATCTCTTTTATCCTGGCAGAGAAGTTGGATAATTAATCTAACTTTAACTTTTTGTCCCTAAAAAAAAGTGATTATTCAAAGTTAAGCATCCTAGGGTCCAGGGATTGATCTTCCTTGGTATGCCATGAGACAGTGAAAAGGTATCTTTATAAAGAAAATAAAATAGAAAAAATAGAACAAATCAATCAACAATATCAGACTACTACAAATACATCATTATGTTATAAAAAGACTTAAATAAGAATGTAAATTATGGCTCATCTTAAAAATTGAATTTGCTGATTCAGCCTTAAGTAAAATTAAAATCTATATTATCTGTCAGATATGGGCAGACATGCTCATTTATTTATTGAACTACCAATATTAAGTATCTACTTTTGAAAAGATTCTTTGTTATATGCCAGAGGAGAAACAAAAATAAATGTGACAAAATTCCTACCATCCTGAAATTTAAATCAGCAAGTTCTTTATATAGTATTTGAAGGTTACAAAGCATTTTTAGTATTTTAAGCTCAAATGAGACATTGTAAAGTACTTTACAGATCTTAAAGCAATATTACAAATATAACAATGTTTAAATTTAATAACAAAATTTTATTTCACATTTTAATGAACAGAATTTATAAAATTTACTTAAAATATAAACATTTATTTAATGATTTTATTTAAAAACATAATTAATAATTAATTACATTTGCCAAATCAATCCACAATGCAATGTTGTAAGGTACACAGGAGTAGTATTGTTTCACCATTTTGCAGATAAGGAAACTGTAACAAAGAAGTTTGTTAATTTACCCAAATTATCATAACTAGCAAGTTTTGGGGAAAGGACTCTGGCAAGTGCTAGGTATTCTGTTTCCTAGTATAAGGAGGGCATCCCTTCCAATTAGCTATATGTAGCTAAAAGGGAGGCAGAATAGAGATCTTTGGCCTCTTCTCTATCCAGTCTTCTTCAAAGGGGATTGGAATTCTTGCCAGGATGGGAAACAGGCCAGAATCTTGAGCATTCTACTCTCCTCAGATAGAGGGAGTACTGGGCTAGAATTATATCTGTCTACTCCCCCAAATATTATTAGTCTAGGGGCTATAGATTTCAGGTTCAATCTAGTTAACTATTCATTAACGGGAAAAGGAGGGCCCCAAGCTTTGTATCCAAGGTTTGCATCCCTCTCCACCAAATGTCATTTACACAAAGAACACACATAGCAAGTAGAAAAGAAACTCATTTACCTAAATCAATAACAAAACCAAAATCAGAGAAAGTATGCATAATCGAATACATATCAGATATTATAGTGAAGAAGATCTCATATTGAGATGGAGGTAACTCAGCTCAACCAAGATTTAGAGGCTCAGATCTCACCCAAGGGGAAATTCCCTGAAGATTCCAGGGGAGCCAGCCGGAATAGCGATGTGATAAAGACTATGAGCTCCTTTCCTGTTGACATCTTCTCTGAGTCTTATTCTTCCTTTAGCAATCTGAAGTGCATCATCCATCTCATTTTTCGGAGGAAGCCAGAAGTGTTGGAAGAGACTACAGAGCCCAGAGAGAATGAAGAACCCTCAGAGACTACAGAGACCAAAAAAAACAAAAAAGTGAGCAGCCAGAATTTCTTCTTCCCCATTCTCCCCTACTCATTTTCTTCCCCACTCCACGTCACCCCACCCCGACACAGGTACAGCTTTACACTAAGCCATGACTCTGTCCAGTCAGGAAGATAATACCCGTACACAAATAACTGCAATGCAAAATAAAATATAAGCTCAAAAGAGAGTTCCAAATGAAGTTAATAGGTATTTACTATGTGGCAGACACTATTCTAAGTGCTAAGGATATGAAGAAAGGTTAAAAAAAGAAAAAAGAAAAAAAAACAGCTCCTGATCTCAAGAAGTTCACGAGATAATTATCAGTGTCATAAGGGTAAATGAAGGGTAGAAATCACTGTCAGGTAGGTAGAACAAGAAATAAATTGATTGATCAAGAAGTATTATTTTATCTTGGCCTCAGAAAATGAGCGAAGGAATAGCATGAGCTTTGTTCAAGTGACAAGTAGTAGTGTTTGACCAAAGAATAAAATCACTGAGGAGATATAGTAGAACAGAGAGTAGAAAAGATAGTAACTGAAATTTATATGGCACTGTACAGTTTGCCATTCATCACATTTCATTTTCTCAACAACCCTTTGAGAAAACTACCACATGTAATATTTTAGAGATGAAGATATCTAGTTTTGGACAAGTTAAGTGAAGAATCTGAGGAAGGATTCAAACCTAGGTCTTACCTGTTTGGGTCCAATACTCTCTTGACTACAAGATGTTTTTTTGAAGAAAGGTTATGTTTGGGCCAGATTGTAGAGGATCACGAAGACCAGTATAAAGGGTTTGGTTTTGGTCTTTATTTGATAAACAAGAAAAATCAAGGTTATTAAGAAATTGAGACCTAGGGCCAAAGTCATGAATTACATTGATATTTTCCACATAATTAAAGCATTTCTCCTTCCTACAGTTTTGTGCATGATGTCAATTGAATGAAAGGTAGTGTCAGTATAATGCAATTCATGATTCCATCAAACATACAGAAAGTTGTACTTCTTTGAATGTTGTCCTCCAAATGAAGAATGCATGGTTAGAATTGGTGCTATTACTCCATTGTACAATTCAACCATTGCTCAAAGTGATATTTAGAAATTGCTCTGTGAACTGCCATAAATGAAAATCATCACCAAATACTTTAAAAAAATGATATCTCCTCTTTTTACAACAGAAAATTTCAGATTTTCCTTCCTTTCTACCTTTCTCAGGTCCTAGTAAGTCTTCAATTGTAACAAAGAAAAAAAAACACAATTAAACAAAACCAATGAGCAAATAGATTAGCCCTGATGATATATGCAACTGTGTGCACCGTTAGATTCCCACGTCTTCAATGAAGGTATGTTTCTTTAACTCTTCATAAGAATCAAATTTGATCCTAGTAATTTTGTAGTATTCATTTTCTTTTTACTGATAATTGTATTCTATTCTTTGTAGTCACTGTGTAGATTATTTTCCTGGTTCTAATTATTTCATTGCATCATATTATGTAGTTTTTCCTGTGTTTTTATGACTTTTTCATAATTATTTCTTATGGATAGTAAGGTTCTATTAATTTCACATATCATAATTTGTTTAGTAATTTCCTAACTTATGAACACTTATGTTGTTTCTAATTCTCTACAATCCCAAAAAGTACTATTATGAATATTTTGAAATTAACATACTCAGACACATATAAAACATGACCTTTCCTTTTGACCTCTTTGGGTTTGTGCCTAGCAGTGGTATTTCTGAATTAAATTACGACATGAAAATTTAGACCACTTTTTAAATAGCAAAATTTCAAATTGCTTTACAGAATAGCTGGGGTCAATCCATGACACTACCAAAAATGATTTATGTCCCTGTTTTTCCAGAGCTCTTCCAACTTTGGCTATTACTATGTTTTGTTGCCAATTTGCTAGGAATATGATTAAATTTTAGCATAGTTTGGATTCACATCTTTTTTTTATTATTTGTAACTTGGATAATCTTTTCATATGGCTGTTAATGTTTATAATTCTCCTTTGAAAATTCCTTTGTCCATTTATCCTATAGGAAATAGCATAATGCATAGAACACTGGACCTGGAGTCAAGAAAACTTGACTTCAAATCTGACCTCAGATATTTACCTGGGCAAGTCCCTTAATTTGTGTTTACCTCAGTCTCACCTATTAAACAAGGATAATAAGAGTACCCACCTCCTGCAATTGTTGTGAGGATCAAATGAGATAACAAATGTAAAGCACTTAGCACAATCCCTGTTAAAAAGTAAGTGCAATGTAAATATATTGTTATTATTATTTTATATCTGAAATAGTTTTATCCTCTACATTTTGACATTTTCCCACTAACATTTTATTCTGATTTTTATTTCTATGATTTCTCTCACTCATTCATTTTGAAATTTAGAATGTTGTTATTTAGTCTCCATTATTATCTGCATATTTTATCCATTTATTGCTTACCATTTTATTTTATTATGATCTGTAAAGGACATAAATATGTTTATGCTTTTCTGTTTCTAAGTTCTTAATAGCTTAGTACATAATTATTTTTTGTAAATTTGCTAGGGGACCCTAAGAATTTCATATTTTTTTTAGTATTCCTAGTCAGTAATTTTGAGTCAGCTGGTAGCAGAGTGGATAGAGCACTAAACCTGGAGTCAGGAAGACCTAAAGTCAAATCCAGCCTTGTGTGACCATGGGCAAAACCCTTAAACTCTGATTTCCTAACACAATGGACCCATTGGATTCACTGGATGGAGAAGGAAATGGAAAACCAGTCTAGTATTTTTGTCCAGAAAACCCACAATAGAGTCATGAAGGGTCAGATATGACTGAAAATGATTGAGCAACAATAAAAGTCACTCATTGTCAAAGATATATTGCCTAGTTTTGTTTTTTTCCAAAAATATCAGAAATTACCTTCTTGTTTATTTTTCAATTATATTTTTTCATTTTCTTTTTTTTAAATTTTTTTTCTTATTTTTAGACATTTAGGGTTACATGACTTGCCCAGGGTCACACAGCTAGTAAGTGTTAAGTGTTTGGTCTGAGGTCAGATTTGAACTCAGGTCCTCCTGACTTCAGGACTGGTGCTCTATCCACTGTGCCATCTAGCTATCCTATTTATTCATTTTAGAAGGAGAAATGTTAGATTGTTTCATCTATTGTCTGAATGCCTATTTATTTTTTTTTTCATTTCGGTTAGTTTTTCCTAATAATATATAAAGACTTGTATCTTTTGTGCTAGTAGATATTGTTTCCATTGCTTACGATATACCTGAAGTTGTTTTTTGTCCTTTGTTTTCAAATATGACCAAAGACATCACAAGATATCTTGACTTGCCAGTGAATTGGATTTAACTGAGCCAGAGTTGTGCAACATCATCAGTCTCAATATCTCTTCCAAAGTCATCAAAGTCCAGTGGCAAGACAAGTCAAGATGACCTAAAGTAAAATATGTATATGTATGTATATTATGACTTTCAGGATAATATATTTTTCACTATTGCATAATTACAATATCTGTTCTTTTGGAATCAGATAAAGTATGGAAATTATAGTTCAGATCTCATTTAATTTTGTATTTCTCTTTAAGTTTTTAGTATGTTTCTCATTTATGGAGAATTGTTATATTTTCTAAAATATCCTACCAATTTTTATTTTCTATTTATGAACAAGCTTAGTCCATTAACATTCATATATATCTATATATACACATATATACATGCATACATATATACATACACACACTTTTTTAACTTTTTCCTCCATCAAACAATGTATATATATTGATTAACAATCATCCTTAAGTAGTTGCAGTTTGTTTCATATTAGAATATGACCTCTTTTAGGACAAGGACTGTTTCTAGTTTTCTTTGTATGCCCAGCAATTGTATACCCAAAGTGCCTGGTGTATAGTAAGTCTTTTTTTTTGTAAATTTTAATTAATCAATTATTTTATTTGTGACAATTTAATCTGTCTTCACCCTCACAAGTATACATACTGTCCACCCCCAACCCTAATCCAATACAGAAATGGTTACCTGAATTCTATTTTTATTGATATTATCTTTTACATTCTTCTCTTGCCCAACTTTAATAGGATTCCAATTTAGAAACCTCCTTTCTCTTAATCCCTATCTCACAACTCAGTTTAAATGAATTTATCCTATAGTCCTTGATGGCTTAAACTCACAATTACATTCTCTCACTTTCTTTCTCTTTCTCTCCTACAATATACCTTGAGGATACTTTCAAGAGATACTTTAGGCTTTCCATGGGATAAACCCATATGTCTTCTTTCTTCTTTCTGAACTTTCTGAATTGATAGCACCTCTGAATGACAATAGCTTTGTCTGCTCCTTGCAGTAATTAAACATTAAGTATGGGATTAGTCATTTGGAACTGTATAGACTTGTTTACCTCTTAAAATTATTTTTGTTTACTGAGTTTGCATGTCAGAAGCCTTCTTCATCTTTGGTTTTCTCAAGAGGAATGAATGAAATCCTATAATTCTACTGGAAATCTATATTTTTACTTGAAAAATATAATCCACTTGGCATGATATCTTGCTTACATATTTACAATACAAGCTGATTTTCTTTGATTTTTGATATTTCTTATTCCAAGAGTACAAAATGATTATGACTGATCTTTTTTGATATATGAACTTCTTGTTCTCAGATATATTTAATATACTTAGAAATTACTCTAAGACCTATGGTCTTTTAGTGTAGAAGCTTCTAGGTCTTGTGACATCCTGATTGTATCTCCACAGTATTTATTTTATTTATTTATTTTGTTGTTGTTGCTTGCAATATTTTCTTCATAATAAGGGAGTTTTGAAATTTGGCTTGGATATTCCTGTACGTTTTCCTCCTGGAATCTCTTTCAGGTGATAAACAGTAGATTTTTTTTCTTTTTTTTTTTTGTATTTCTACTTTATCCTCTCATTATAGAACTTCAGGGCATTTTTTTTTTCATAATTTTTTTCATAATTTTCATAATAATGTAATATTGTATCAAGATTCTTTTTTTATTATAATTTTCAGGTAGTACAATAATTCTCATATTGACTCTGCTAGATCTGTTCTACAGATCATTTGTTTTTCCTAATGAGATATTTCATATAGTTGAGGTTTAGAGGTTAGGGGTGCTGGGACCCCCAAATCACAACACGCGGGTCCTGCATGAATTAATTCGACCAAAGCCTTCTTTCAGCCAAAGATAAAGTTTATTAAAGATCTGCCATATTGGACAGACTCTTAAGGAATCTGAAGCAAGATAGAGTGAATCTCAGCCATTGGCTAGATTTTAAGACTCTGAGCACCTTGATGGAGCCAAAATGGATCTTATATACAGAAAGATTGTGGGAGGGATCTAGGAGCTGCCAAGTAGTTTGGGGTAACTGGAGGAGGGGTCTCAGAGAAGGGGTATCTTGATACGAGTGGCCAGTAAGCTGAAGTGACTGGAGGAGGGGTTCTTGATGGGAGTGACTGGCAGGTAGAATAGGGTTTAGATAGGATCAAGGGTGTGAAGTGGCTCAGGGCCATTGAGAGGTAACAAACAATAGAGGGCTGGGCTAAATTAAAGGTAACAAAGAAATGGAAGATTGGGCATAGGGGATAAGGAAAAGCCAGTTGATAGGATTATATCTTCAGGCAAATGCTAGAGACTTCCTTGATCAAGTAGGAGACTTCAAAGAGGAGGTTCCCAAATCCTGTACCTTGTCAATATTCTTTTCTATTTTTTCTAGTTTTATTATTTCTTGGTGTTTTGTGATGTCATTCAGTTCTCGTCACCCAATCCTAATTTTCAAGGAATTATTATCTTCCTCAAGATTTTGGAAATCTTTTTGTTATTGGTTTACTTTCTTTTCATAATTTCCTTAGATTGTTTTTTTTTTAGTTTTCCTAGAACTCTCTTATTTGTTTTTGAAGTCCTTTTTAAGTTCTTCCAAATACTCTTTTTTGGCTTGTACTATTTGATGTAACTCTTTGGTGTAGGAGAGTTTTGTTTTTGTTTATTTGTTTGTTTGTTTTTACCCTCACTATCTTTTGCTGAATATGAACCCAGATCTTCTTTTACATCCTAGTAGCTATCTATGAGATTCCTTTTCCTTTCCTTACACATTTTAATTTTTATTTTGGTTTATTTTATTTTTAGCAGCTTATTATTGTAATCAGGTTTTAATGTCCTTATGGGTAATGTTGCCCCAGGCTTTAGGTCCTCCTTACTGTTATGTTCTGAATTCTGGAGTGGGGTGAGGGGGAGGGCAGTCTCAAGCACTCCTCTTCTCTCCTAAGATACTTTTAGGGCTCCCAGTCAAGCAGTCCCAAAAATGTTCTTGCTTCCTGAGGTATTGCACTCACTAGTCATGTGCTCACTCCTCCTAGCCCACAGCACCGGTCCAAAACCATGTCTGGTCATTCAATATTCCCCTGCTTAGCTATCTGATCCTTATATTTTTTGTTAGATAAGTTTGTGAGGTAAAAGTTCATGTGGTAAAAATTTGTTAGGTGAAAGTTCTTGAAGCCATGAGGTGAAATTTTGTAAGGTGAAATTTCTTGAGGCCTAATCTGCTTCCCTAGGGAGCAGGCCATTTTTTCCCCAATTTTACTCTCTTCTGATTTTGATTTAATATTTGTTGTTCCATCTCAACTATTTTTGTGTTGCCCATCTATTCTTCTTTTGAACATGGCCTTAGTTTATTGAGATATTCTAGTCTTTTTTAAACAGGTAATTTTCTTCTTTATCTCCCCCCCCCCCAATATTCTTGCTTAAGAAGTTAGGTTTCCATCTTTCTATATTTCTTTAATTCTTGTATTGAACTTCTATACCACTCTGAAAACTATCACATTTGTTCATTCTCATTTCTGGGTGTCTTGCTGTGGTTATTGAAGTATTATTTCTTTATCTGTAAAATTTCCCCTTACTTGAGTACCCTGTAATATTCAAGCATTAAACATCTTTTTTACTTATTTCTTCACTATTTGCTGCATTTATCTTCTCCAAGCCCCTTTGGCTTGTTTGCTTATTTTCTTCAGTGGAATTTATTTTGTTCTGAGGTAAAAGGGGCAGGGATTAGACATGTTGATTTATTCAGACATCTTGCCAGAAGTCTAGGGCAGTGATTTTCTGTTGTTTCAGAGTTGTATTACTTCTCCTTGTATCAAGTTTGACTTATAGTACATACTCACATACAGAGACCCATAAATACATGGATGTTGAAATACATGTATTATGTATATATGTATGTATGCATGTGTGTATATGTCTGTATTCCTATGTAGATAGTGGAAAATATTTAAAACTAATTTTTTTTCTGAGAATTAGGCATCCATTAATATAACTGAAGACTCTCTAGAATATTGCAAAATAATGGTTAGAACATTTGCCTTTGGCAACATTTATTATCTGATGGTCTTCAGTGACCTTTTAAGTCATCAGAACAAGTTAATGCAACTCTCCAGTAGTAATTGAGTTACTACTAAGGTGTAGGGAGGATTTGATAAAATGGAGAAACATAGCTCATCCTATGATATTACACAATGCAAAACAAAGAAAACATATTCTCCATTCTATGGGATCTTATTTTCCAACTGCTTGTTGCTGTATCATATAATAATGGAATTTCAGATCAATTGAAAGAAGATCATCACTTTGTTCCCTTTCCCAATTTTCTCTTAGGCCTGAATATCTTGCCTTTGCAAATTTTACATTTATATTTTCCCCCTGTGCATTTCTATGAGATAAATGGGAAAAGTGTTGAAAAAGAACATTAGAATATTGTTTAAGCTTGGTAGTAATTCTTAGGGAAACCCAGAGTAACAGTGCTTTTGGGTATCACCCATATTAATTTTTTAGGTTAATTTTGCTTACTCTTATAACAGAACTTAAGATCTGCCTATATCACATTTTTACATCTATACATGGTATCCTTCTCTTTTTTTCTGTCTCTTTCTCTCTCTCTCTCTCTCTCTCTGTATGTATATGTATATATATACACATACATATATATTTCTTTTAGAAATGGATAGTTAAGGGAGATATATATATCTTATATATATTCATATATATCTTATATATCATACATATATATCTTATATACATATATTCATATATATATCATATATATATATCTCCCTTAGCTATCCAAATGAAATATTTTATATATTTGATATATAGCATATATGTATATCTTTGATATATATTATATGAATATATATTTAATATATGTGTGTAGATACATATTTCTATACATATACATGCCTATAAACACATACATACACATGTATATATATAGAGATAGATAGATAGATAGATAGATATAGATATCTATCTATCTATATCTATCTATCTATCTATCTATCTATCTATCTATATTTTTTTTCCCAAATCATTACAGCGTGGTTAATCTTTAAGAGCTTAACAAGTTAAAGCTTAAGATATTTTAAGCTTTAGTCTCTTTGAGCTGCATTAAGACTTTTGTGTTACTCTCTCTCTATATATATCTTCTCAGCTGCTGTTTCTTCCTTTGTAAAATGGAAATAATACTTGTCTTTACTTAATTGGGTTGTTTTGGCTATTAAATGAGACAATAAATGTAAAGCATTGTGTGAGCCTTAAAGGGTTATTTAAGTGACAATTATTGTTATGGGAACTTTGGAATGTTTTAGGATAATTTGTGGCTGAATGATGGTTGTTGTATCATGAATTTCATTTGAGGCCTTGAGGTATTTTTGGCAGTTTCTGGACCCAATTTTCAAGGTAGCGCCTGTGTACATTTGTAAGCAGAGTGGAATACTATGCATTAGCATTTTGCAGAGTTTGTATCCAGATCATAGTATCACTTCCTGTTGCTGTACAGATGCCTATCTTTATTGCCTGCTGTGTATTACTGCAGTTTAGATTATGTTCAGATCATTCTTCATTTCACCTCCAATTTCCTGTAGTAAGTATAGGAAAATACTACTTAATAACACATAGGTTGGAAAATTGGGCTGCTTGTCATGATTTTCCCATGTAATTAAAAGGATTTTTATCAGTTTTGTAATTGGCATTAATATTAATGATTCTCCACTAATGTTATACTGTGATGATTCTTTGTGAAATAAGCCTGGATTCTTTAAGCAATGGCAGGTTCACTTACACTAGAAAGGTCTCATGCACAGGCCCAGTAATGGAACGTGTACTTCCAATATCATCCTCGCTATACAGAGAGAATCAGTAGCAGAAGGGTGAGCAAGAAGGGGATTTCTTTTTATAATGGAGGGGGAGGTTAAGATCTCATGAAGATTGTCTACTAAGTGGTAAAGGAATTATGGTTTGTTCTGGTGGATGAAATACCTACACTGATCAACTCACTCATCTTTCAAAGTCATACAGATTCCCTTTTGTGATTATTTTAATTCAAAATGGACTATGTAGGAGTATAATAAAAGTTGCAACTGGTAAGCAATCCTTAGAGAATCTTCAATTATTGGAAGACCACAGCGCACCGCCTTAACACAAGACATCATGATGCATGTATAAGATGGGTCATAGCCAGGGGGATTTGCCACTTATATTCAGATGTATCTGAGACCTTCTTGAAGGGTATAAACTGAACAAATTCCTGTCAGTCTCATTATTTCCTTCTCTACAGATATTATGCCGTTTCTGTTCATAGAAATCCCATTGAGAACCACAAATGCTCCACATGCTGAAAAGGTAAGGGGGAGATGTAGATGAATTAAAGTGTCTTAATTTACATCAACATAAAACAAGGGAATTATATTTGCATAAAGGAACCACTGTGATTTTTACAAAACATTTGGGGGAAATTTCCCTGCGCTCCCCAAATTATTTCTTTGCAGCAGTCATAATGTTTAACTCTTTCTAGATAATGAATGAAAGCTTTAAAATTAAAGTTTGCAGCCTTAACCAGCCCCCCATGCAACATTTCCCTTCTGTGAGCAATGCATCAATGACCGTCCTGCTATTAGTCCTGATTCTTTTAACTCATCTTAAGTGAAATTATTTCTAAAATGTCTCCTAACCAAAAACTCAGGCAAGCTCTCCATTAGTTTGCTCAGTAGCCATTTATTCCAGTCAGCTGGGCTGCTGAGAAAGAACAAACATAATACAAAATGTTACACTTGGTAAATTACACACATTTTGTTAATTGTGTACAAATGAACCTAGTGGGAGCATAATTCTATAATTTCCAAGTCTGCAATTTAGGTGAACAGGTTTTTAGGCATTTGACTAATACCGTATTTATGCTACTGGCATGCATTATCACTACCATTATTGGGTAGTAATGCTACCTCTCTCTCTTTGACAGTTTCATTAGTTGTTACTTCTAATTATTATGAGCTGGGTTTTGAAACTTTTTATCAAGGAAACTTTCAAAATAAAGATTATATTTAACCTTTTAATAACAAGCTAGTTTAAACTGCTGAATGTGAAAAATGTGTAATGAGAAATCACGCTTCAAAATTACATTTTTCAAAAAGAAAGGCACAATCTAGGAATTCTACTGATGCCTCCCTCAACCAAGAAGAATGAGAATAACATCACAAGTTATGTTTCAACTCATAGTTGGAAGAGTTTTTAAAGATCTTTTGCTCCAATTCCCTCTCTTATGAATGTACAACTAGGTCCCAATTAGTGCAAATAATGAATAACCTGAAGCAGTCTCATTATTTGAATTTACACTGTATATTTATTTCCATTTGGCTGGAGCCAAATACCATATTTTATATAATTATAACTTCAAATAGTACAAATATATGACCTCTTTGGTGGATTCATTATTCACTCTAACCAGGACCTAGCTGTATACCCTCTGCAGTATCATGCACACAGCTGAGTATCCAGGGTATGAAAACTATCAGGAATGAGGAACTGTCAAGTTAGTCCATTCCATGATTGGATATCTTTAGTGATGAAGATTGTGATGATGATGATGATGATGATGATGAATTATTTGAATTATTTAAATTATTAGTAATTATATTATTAATAAGATTTTAAATATTATAATAGCTAAAACTGATTTTTCTTAATTTCTAGCAATGCCTTATTGAAGTCACACAGGATAAATATATTCTCATATGACAGTCCCCCAAATATTCAAATATAGTTATTACATTTTCCTGGTAGGCCCTCACTTCTACAAATTGAACATTCTCAGTTCATCCCTCTGTTTCTTATATAACGTGTTGTTCACTATTCAGTACGCATGTCAGCATTCCCTGAAAAAAGTGTTGAAGTTTACCCAACAGTATCTCCTTCAGAATGTGATTCTTAGGCCTGAAAGTAGTCCTTTAGATGCAGTCTAATCCTATTCTTCTAGACAGCACATTATTTGAAAATGTAAGAACCAATCTCAAAGCTATAACAACAGACCTTGTTTCCAATGTTTTGTATTCATTGACTAAACAAAATTGTATCCTCCAAAGTGACTAGCATGGTGCTGAGAACTTTCTGCATAATCAGCTCTTCGATTAAAAAAGAAAATGTGTCTAATGTATCTAAACAAATATGTTAATTAATTTAATGAATTATAGTAAGCACTTTCAACTTTTATGATAATGGGAAAAGATACATAAATAATAGCTATGTATTCTTTTATTTTCTCCCACTATTTCCTTTCTATGACTCGTATCTATTTGGCTTCCATTTTAGTGAAAAAGAGTTTTCAGTGTTAGAATACTTATGATCCCAAGAGACTTGAGGGGCTGATAGATGAATATCATAGAATGGAAATGGATATCTCATACACACATACATATGTATGTATATATGTGTGTATCTACATATACACACATACACATATATACACATAAACATGCATATACTTTAAAAAAAATAATATATATACCACCTTACCCACTCTTACATATAAAGAATTCACTAGATGAGAAAATATGCAGAGGATATATTATTTGTTTTAAAAAAAATTCCTCCACAAATTTCACTTGAGCCTATTGGTGATCTCTTCTTATTGTCCAGTTCTATAATCTAATTGTTAATGCCATAATTTAACAATCTCTTCCTATAGGATACTATATAAGATATGGATACTCCTAATAGATGATAGATTATTGAAGTGTTCTACAATTCATTTAGGAAGGTATTAATCATACTGATAGGGGACACAACTGTAGATTAGGATTCCATACCAGAAATGATTCAAACCAGGCAGAGGCGCACCGGAAACTTTTTGACCAGTTTTGATTGATGACTCATAGAAGTTAGGTAGGAACTAGCAGGTTTCTTCTTTGCATCCACATTTTTTTAATATTGTCAGGTTTTTTTGACAAAATATGAAATTTCATAGTTCTGAGTCAGATATATTCCAAACACATTGCTAAGTACATATCCAAGCAAAAAGTGACATAAGAAATTATTAAACTGCAAAATAAACAGAGGCATGGAAAGGCATGAGTTTATGAAAAATGAAGTAAGCAGAAGTAGGAAAAAAATACACATGACAATAACAATGCAAATGGAAAACAACACTACTGAAATCAAGACTGAATGTTGTCAATTTTTTTTTATGAGCAAGCTTGGCCCTCAAAAAGAGATATGGGTTGATAAATGTGTTAGGAGGTTCTCTCTTTGTTTTTCTCTTTCTCTGTCTCTGTCTTACTCTGTCTCTCTGTCTCTCTCTTCTTTATTATAAGATATGGATCTCTGGAAGGGGAAGCTATAGTGAAGAATTAAGATGTTATAAAACTTAAATTTGTGAATAACTATTTCATTCAGACTGTAGTACATGGTCCAGACTTACTCTCCCAAGCTCTACTTGGACCAACAGGTTAGATTCCTGGAGTTCAGATGCTACTTTTCAGAAACTACTGAGAGGTTAGATTAGTGTATTTCTAATGCTATAGCTCAAAAACTCCCATGTTTATGCTTTACTCATTGCTTAAATTTTATATCGATTAATCAACTACACTTCACTAGCATTTCAAAAGAGGAATTACTAAGGTAGGATGTCCTGTTTATTAAAATAAAATCCTCTTTCTCCAAAGCGCAGTGATAAACTCTAACCAGTATATACAGAAACCAGGAGAAAGTGAGCTCAAACTTAGAGCACATGAGGCAAAGTAAGTAACTTGCAGCTCCTAGAAGTTCCTTTGCTGCACTCTCTTAGGTAAGACAGAACTTTCCAAGAGGGATAATGAATTTGCCCTAAAATTGAGTAAGAAGAGAGTGGGTATTTTGGAAATTACACAGTGCTTTTAATTTATCCAAAGCTTTTTTTCTCAAACAAAGGCTCATCCTTTAACAATGATATAAATAATATTGGACATCAAAGCAATGAATTACATTTGAATTGCAACTATTTACTTTTAAATAAATTCAATTCAATAAAAAAAAAAGATAGAACTTTCTGCTTTCCCCGGTAAAGTCTTAAAACTTTCTTTCCTTGAAGCATATAGTTTGTCTTTAGCTCTCAAAGTAGGCTTGTCACTGGTCACTGTTATCCCCAAGAATGTTGCTAAGATGCTTATGAGAAGTGTAATCCCTCCAATTCCTCAAAGATGCCAAGATCTGCTCAAGGATATGGGGAGGGGAAAAAAGGGGTACTTTTCTCCCTTTATACTCCTAAGCAAGCAATTTCCTATCAGGAACTTGGCTGGGTCTTCTATCACTGCTCACTAGACAATGGAATGCTGAAGTCAGAAGTGGCTTGCAATTTCCTACAGAACCTAATAGCATTAAAAAGTTTTTTTCAGTCAGTCCAAATCCTGTATTGCATCATTTCATTTCATTTCATGCCATAGCTTTCAAGGACTTTTTGAACACAGTCTAATACTTTTGATTGGTAGATTAAAAAACAGTTTCACCTGGTTAAAGTAATTAATTAGGATTGATTTGTTGATTCAGTAGAAATGTCTATGCTTTGTTCACACCTAGTTCATACCTCTGAATGACTGATTTAATTGAGAAACCAAGGGGACTTCCACCATTAAATAAAAACATTTAGATTTTCCCTATAGTTATTTTGTATTTTGAGGCATTGCTTTCATCATTTTTGATGGCACTATTATTGATAGAATGATGAACTTTTTATATTAATCTCATTTTGAAAACTTGTAGAGGATTGGAATTTCTTCTCTTACCTATACAAAAAAAAGAGAGAGAAGACATGATTTATTTAGGAAAGGGACATTTTGTTAAAAAAAATTGCATCAATATTCACTAGGGAAATGTTTTTATAGTTTTCATTTTCTGTTTTGACTCTCTCTGGTTTAGATATATCAAGACCATATTTGTGTCTAGAAGGAACTTGCTAGGATTCCTTCTTTACCTGTTTTTTTTCCCCTCAAACAGTTTATGTAGTAGTGTTTTTTTTAACATTTGGTAGAATTTAATTGTAAATTTATCTGATCCTGTTTTTATTTTTCTATAAGGGAGTTCATCATGGATTATTTGATTTCTTTTTCTAAAATAGTATTAAAAGAGGGGGAGGGAAGGGATGGAGAAAGGGAATTTGGAAAATTATAAAAATATATAAAAATAGATGTAAAATTTTTTACATGTAATTGAGGAAAAAATAAGGTAAATATTCTTTAAAAAAGCTAGAATTCAAAGAAAAGAAAATGGGTTCCTTTGTACAAAAACATTTATAGTTACTCACTGATTGGAGAATGGCTGAACAAGTAACAATATATTAATGTAATGAAATACTATTATGCTGTAAGAAATGATGAAGGGAATGGTTTCAGAAAAACTTGGGAAGGTTGGTGTGAACTGATGCAAAATGAAGTGATCAGAATCAGAAAAATAATTTATATAGTAGCAGCAATATTATCAAGATAATCAACTTTAAAAGACTTGAGAAATCAAATCAATGTAATGACCAACCAAAATTCTAAAGGATTCAGGGAGAAACATGCTATACATCTCCAGAGAGAGAACTGATGTTTTCATATTGCAGATTGAAGCATATTTCTTTCTCTTTCTCCCTTCTCCCACCCCCCACCTTGGAACATGGTTAATGAGGAAGTTGTTTTGCATGTCTATAACATTTTAAATGTTTTTTCTTTTTCTTTTCTTCTCAATGAATTGAGGGAGGAAAGGAGGAAGGAGAGAATTCAGAATTGAATATACATATATACATATAGATACATATAGATACAGACAGACAGACAGATAGATAGATAGATATATAGATAGATAGATAGATAGATAGAAAAATAGATAGATAGATAGATAAAGAGATAGGTAGATAGTAAAAGGGCACATTTTATGGAATGTGTTAGCACCATTACTGTTGACTGGAAGTTGTCAATGACAACTCACATTTCAACTTTGTCTAATTTTTGTCAAACATATGAATGAAAAGTGAAAATTCATTGATAGATTCTGAGTCTTTATCTCTACTGCTCTGTCATAGCACCTAAGCTCATCGGTTCTGAACCTCCTATGGTAATATTTTATATTTATTCAATTCTTTAAGATAAGCAAAGTGTTTTTTACACACATTGTGTCATTTGATCCTTATAATAACCCTGTGAAATAAGTCTCATGGGTACAGTCATATTCATATTGTGGATAAACAACAACAACAACAACAACAACAACAATGACAAAAACCAACTTTTTTTTTTTAAATCCTATGGTTTAAAGCAGTTATATGAATTGCCCAGGTCGTACAGTTGATGTATATCAGAGTTTGGATTTTAATCTGTTTTGATTTGTT
Source organism: Vombatus ursinus (assembly GCF_900497805.2). Taxonomy (NCBI): domain Eukaryota; kingdom Metazoa; phylum Chordata; class Mammalia; order Diprotodontia; family Vombatidae; genus Vombatus; species Vombatus ursinus. The sequence continues at coordinate 17,126,535 of NW_020940355.1, read as the reverse complement.
TTGTTTTTCCTGAATCTTCGTTTTGCCATTCTGTTTACCGTGTTATAATCATGATCAAGATCAAGATATCCCTAATAAACACAACAAGCATCAGTGTTACATGCGAATTCAAGTCTTCTTACTTAAATTATAATGTTCTTTGATCTATTCTGCATTGCTTCTCACATGCTGTGTTAAAATAATTCTTATTACAAATTTGATATTGTAAACCAATGATGCCTTACTGATGTTTCTTTGCAAACATGGAAACTGTTATGTAAGATATGGTTAAGGAAATTCCTGGATTAAATTAGGGGTTGGATTCTGTTTGCTTGATTAAACACGGCCTATCTATTCAGCATATTGAATGGTGAATAACTAGCAAGATTAGGCCTAGTATGACCACGTCATTAAATCAGATTCTGAGTAATTAGAAAGACTGACTAACTTGACTTTTTCTCTAGACTACAAAGTTTATTGGAAACTCAGCTCCATATATATGGATTTGGTCTGTGTTTTCAGTTTTTATTAAGCATTCACCTTAATTTGAGATTACAAAGTTTCTTCTAGGGTAAGGGATCTCTCCAGGAGATTCTCTTCCTAAACACAACACATAAATGGGCCCTTTTCAATGATAATATTGTGATGCTTAGCATCCCAAAACCAAAGCTTAATCATTACCTTGAGATTTTGATTCCTAATAAAATGTAAATGCAGGATGACATTGAGGGATCAGATTGAACTGTTGTATCTGGGATCTGGTATTGATTTATATGTCCTTAAGCAAGTCACTGAAACCCCCTGGGCTTTAGTCTTTACATTTATAAAATGACTAAATGAACTAGATATCCTCCCATTTTTCTTCTAGCTCTAAGATTCTGTGATTTTATGATCCTTTCAGAAAGGAAATGATTAAAATCATAGAGATTTCTGTTGATGTTTAATATTTTGTTCCTTTACTGAGATCTTGTGTAATAACCGCAATTGCAACTATTTTTGAGATTATTCACCTAAATTTTAACAAACTGTTCTGTTGGCATTGATATCATCTGCCCACATTTTATTACAATTTCTTGCTGGCAGAGGATAAACTAGAGACTAAGGCATATTTTCACAATATGTGTAAGCAAAGGTATTTATTTGCTTATGTGTGTGTATAATTTAATTATTTTCTAATTATAATATAATCACAAGATAGCTATAATTTTCCTGATATACTCTATAGTTCTTTTAGTAGTACAGTAATAACATGTAAAAAATAGAAATGTTTTATTGATTTAACGTATGTTTTCATTGGAATTTCCATTATTGGAGCAATTTAGGATTTTACTAGATCTAAAGTTATTTTTTTTAACTTACCCTTTGAAGGACACCAGAACATACTGGGTTGAGAAAAGTACTGATGACATTTATATAAGGAAAATAAAAATCTAATAATTATCAGGAAAAAGAAGAATGTAAGAATATATTATTGTCAATATTTTCTTACTTTCACTGTAGATTCTGTGACCAAGATCAAGGCTGTCTGGTGTTACTTAGTCAATAATGTCACACCCCGTCTTTCATTTACTTCAATGTTTCTCAACTTGTTGTTGTTCTCAATTATTTGTTGAATATTTGTTATGCAGAAAGCGTTATATGGCATAGTAGAAATCGTGCTATACTTAGAGTCACAGGATAAAAGTTCAAATCACATATAAATTACTTGTATAATTTTGGTTACATTATTCAGACTCTTGAACTTCGAATTTCCTATCCATAAAATAAGGGGATCAAACTGGGTGACATCTGAGACTCCTTCTAGTTATGAATTTATAATCCTTTGTTTATATTAAGTAAGACTCTTGGGGTCTTACCCTCTAGAGGGTATTATTTAGTTTGGTTTGACAAGATATTTACAGCTGGACATTGAATAACTTCTAACTAAATCATAGGAACTGGATCTGGAATTGCCTTACAAATGTAGTCCAGTAATTTCATTTTATACATGAGGAAATTGAGTCCCAGAGAGCTTAAAAATTGTCCTGAGGTCAAAACAATGTAGTTAACTTAAGAAAAATTTGAATCTACTTCCTCTGACTTCAAAATCAAGAGTCTTCTCTATCGTGTTACACTACCTCTCACAGAACAGCATTGGTTAATTGCCAGATGAGTGGTATAGTCTTACAATATAGTTCCTTCTGAGCATCATTTGTTAAACCAATTTTTTAAATTTTTTTATTGTTTTTCTGATTAATAACCATTTGTTTTCTTTTCCTCCCACTAACTCCCAATTGAATAATAATAAAACAATGAAAAATAAAGTTCTCATAATAAATGTGCACAGTGAAATGAAACAAATCCCTGGCCATATCCAAAAAGTGTATGTCTTATTCTCTATTTTAATTCCATTCCTTCTCTGAAAGGAAGTGCGTAGTGTGCTTCATTTTTCTGTTCTTGGAATTGTGCTTTGTCACCCCATTAATCAGAATTCTAAAGTTTTTTAAAGTTGCCTTTCTTTATAACATTTTAATTTCATAAATTGTATTCCTGGTTCTGCTTACTTCACTTAATATCAAGTCACAGAGAGTTTCCTCTGAAACTGTCCATTTCATCACTTCTTATGGTGTAATTATATTCATTTAACATAATTTTTAACCATTCCCCAACAGTTGGTCACCTGCTTAGTTTCAAGTTTTTTTTTGGTTTTGTTTTGTGTTTTAACATTATGAATAGAGTTGCAATAAGTGTTTTTTGTACATCTGGATTCTTTCCTTATTTTTTTCTCTTTTGGCTATAGGAACAGTAGAGATATTATTGAATCACAGGTTAGTGACATTTAGAGTGTAGTTCAAAATTGCTTTAAGAATGGTTAGATATGGAGGTAGGGCCAAGTTGGTGGAGAAAAGTTAAAAAGTTGCCTGATCTCTCCCCAATTTACCTTGAAACAACGTTAAATCAAGCATCTAAACAAATTCTAGAATGACAGAAGTCACAAAAAGGCAAGGCAAAACAATTTTCTAGCCCAAGATAACTTAGAAGGACTTCAGGAAAGGTCTGTCTCACTTGGATAAAAGAGGAATGCAGTCTAGAGCAGGCAATGTCCAGGCAACTCAGCAAGAGGCTCTGAGCCACAAAACAGATTAGTAACTGAGGGACTGTGGTACTGACTCTGCAGGCCAATGGCACAACAGACTAATTGGAGGCCTCCAGCCCTACTGCAGGATGGAAACTGCCAAACTTGGAATCCTCCAGCACAATAAGCAAGACTAGGCCAGGCCATCACAGCATATTGGGCACGCTGCCAGCCATAAGGGCTGTGTGATCAGGTCCGTAGCTCCCAGTGAAAGAAGCTTTGGACAGTGCACCTGTAACCCAGAATTAGAATACAACTTTAAAGTCACAAAACAGGCTGGAAAATGAGCAAAAAACAAAAACAAAAGCTCTCTGATCATAGAAACCTGCTATTGTGAAAGGGAAGATTGAAACACAAAATCAGAAGAGCACAACAATGCCAAAATGCCTACATGTGAAGCCTCAAAGAGGAATATGAATTGTTCTCAAGACCAAAAAGTCTTCTTGAAAGGGTTCAAATAGGATTTTAAAGATAAAATAATAGAGATAGAAAAAAAATTGTGAAAAGAAATAAAAGTGAGGCTAGAGAATCATGAAAAAGTCAACAGCTTGGAAAAAGGAAACAACTCCTTAAAAAATACAATTCTCCAAATGGAAAAGTAGGCACAAAAATCCACTGAAGAAAAGAACTCCTTAAGAAGTACAATTGGCCAAATGCAAAAAGAGGTACAAAATCAAACTGAAGAAAATAATTCCTTAAAAATTGGATTTGGGCAAGTCAAAGCTAATGATTATTTGAGACATGAAGAATCAATCAAACACAATCAAAAGAAAGACAAAAAATATAGAAGAAAATATAAACTACTTCATTGGAAAAAACAACTTATCTGGAAAATAGATCTAGGAGAGATAATTTAAGAATTATTGGACTACCCAAAAGGCACGATTAAAAAAAAAAAAGCCTGGATAGCATCTTTCAAGAAATTATCAAGGAAAACTTCCCTGATGTAAGATATAAGAGTAATTGAAACAAATGCAAGAACCTCCTGAAAGAGATCCCAAAATGAAAATTCCATGGAATGTTATAGCCAAATTCCAGAGCCACAAGGTCAAGGAGAAAGTACTGCAAACAGCCAGAAAGAAACAGGGCTTGGAATATGATATTCCAGAAGGCAAAGGGGCTTGAATTACAACCAAGAATCAACTATCTAGCAAAACTGAGCATAATCTTTCAGGTGGAAAAATGGATACTTAATGAAATAGGAGACTTTCAAAATTTCTTGATGAAAAGACCAAAGCTGAACAGAAAATTATATTTTCACATACAAGACTCAAGAGAAATATATAAATGTAAACTGAAAACAAAAGCAATACACTTGTTATTTAATGAGATTAAGCTGTTTACATCCCTACATGGAAAGATGATGTTAGTAACTCTTAAGAATTGTATCTGTATTAGGACAGTTAGAGAGAGTTTTTACATAGATAGAGGGTGTGGGTATAAGTTGAATTTTAGGTGATTATGTATTTTTAAAAATATAAAGCATAAAAAAGAATGATTGTACTTCAAATTTGGTTCAAGAGGAAATCACATATACCCTCAGTGGGGTATACATATCTATCTTGCCCTATAGTGAAGCAAGAGGGAAAGGGGAAAAGAGAAAAAAAGGAGGGGTTCATAGAAGAGAGGGCAGATTAAAAAAGGCAGTGGTCAAAACCAAAACACTGGTGAGGAGGGACAGGGGGAAAGGAGAAAGAGAAAAATGTATAAGCAGGGGAAAAATAGGATGGAGGGAAATGCAGAGTTAGTAATCATAACAGTGAAAGTGAATGGGATAAACTCTCCCATAAAATGGAAGTCAATGGCAGAGTGAATTAAAAAACAGAATCCTACAATATGTTTACAAGAAACACATTTGAAGCAGAGAGACACACAGAGTAAAGGTAAAAGGCTGGAGCAGAATATGTTATGTTTCAGCTGAAGTAAAAATGCAGGGGTACCAATCATGATCTCAGACAAAGCAAAATTAAATTAATAATTAAAAGAGATAAGGAAGGAAACTATATCTTGCTAAAAGGTACCAGAGGCAATGAAGTAATTCAATATTAACATAGATGCACCAAATTGTATAGCATCCAAATTTCTATAGCAGAATAAAATTTTACTAGTGGAAGATGTCAGCTTTCCCTTCTCAAAATTAGATTTATTTAACCACAAAATAAACAAGAAAGAAGACAAATACGTGAATAGAATTTTAGCAAATAATATGAATAAAAAATGAAATTAAAAAATAAAATAAATAAAATGACTGACCTCTGGAGAAAATTGAATGGGGATAGAAAGGAATATACCTTTTTCTTAGAAGTACCTGGCGCCTACACAAAACTGACCATATATTAAGGCATAAAAACTTCACAATCAAATGCAGAAGGGCAGAATTATTAAATTTCAGGTCATGATTAATAAAAATTACATTTAATAAAAGGCCACAGATAGATTAAAAATTAATTAGAAAAAATAATCTTAAAGAATGGATGGGTCAAACAACAAATCATAGAAACAATCAATAATTTCATTAAAGAGACAGTAATGTTATGCATACCAAAATTTATGGGATTCAGCTAAAGCAATACTTGGGGGAAATTTTAGATCTTTAAATGCTTATATCAATAAATTAAAGGAAGAGCAGATCAATGAATTGGGCATGTGTTTAAAAATGCTAGAAAAGAACAAATTAAAAATCCCCAATTAAACACCCAATTGGAAATCCTAAAAATCAAATGAGAGATTAATACAATTGAAATTAAGAATGCTATTGAACTAATAAATAAAACTAAGACCTGATTTTATGAAAAAAAAATAAAATAGATAAACCTTTGGTTAATTAGATTTTAAAAAAGAAAGAAGAAAACCAAATTACCGTATCAGAAATGAAAAGGGTGTCTTCACCAGCAATGAAGAGGAAATTAAAGCAATAATTAAGAGCTATTTTGCCAAATTGTATGTCAATAAACCTGATAATCAGAGTGAAATGGATGAATATTTACAAAAAACATATATTGCCCAGATAAACAGAAAAGGAAATAAGATACTTAAATAACTCCATTTTAGAAAAAGAAATTGAAAGACATCAATGAACTGCTAGGAGAAAAATCTCCAGGGCCAAATGGATTTACAAGTGAATTCTGTCAAACATTTAAATGACAATTAATTCCAATACTATATAAACTATTTGGGAAAATATGCAAAGAAGAAGTACTACAAAATTTCTTTTATGACACAAATATGGTGCTGATACCTAAACCAGGAAGAGCCAAAATAGAGAAAGAAAATTATAGACCCATTTCCCTAATGAATATTGTTGCAAAAAATTAAATAAAATATTAGCAAGGAGATTACAGCAATTTATCATGAGGAGAATACACTATGACCAGTGGGATTTATATCAGAAATGAAGGGCTAGTTCAATATTAGGAAAACTATTACAGACTTGAGCATATAAGTATTAGAACCAATATAAATCATGATTGTTTCAATTGATACAGAAAAAGCTTGTGACAAAATACAGCACCCATTACCATTAAAAACACTAGAGAGCATAGGAATAAATGGAGCTTTCTTTAAAATTATAAGAAGTATCTAAAACCATTAGCAAGCATTATCTCTTATGTGGATAAGCTAGAAGTCTTCCCAGTAAGATCAAAGTGGAACAAGTATGCCCATTATCACCACTATTATTCAATATTGTACTAAAAATGTTAGCTTTAGGGGCAGCTAGGTGGTGCAGTGGATAGAGTACCAGCCCTGGAGTCAGAAGGACCTGAGTTCAAATCTGGCCTCAGACACATAGCACTTACTAGCTGTGTGACCCTGGGCAAGTCACTTAACCCCAATTGCCTCATCAAAAAAAAAAAGTTAGCTTTAGCAATAAGGGAAGAAAAAGAAATTGAAGGAATTAGAATATGCAAAGAAGAAACGAAACTATCAGTCTTGGTAGATGATATGATGGTGTACCAAGAGAATCCTAGAGAATCAACTAAAAAACTACTTGACATAATTAACAGCTTTAGGAAAGTTAAGGATATAAAATAATCTGACATAAATCATCAGTATTTCTATATGTTATCAATAAAGTCCAGCAACAAGAGATAAATAGAGAAATTCCATTTAAAATAAGTGTATTGAATATAAAACACTCTGGAGTCTACCTGCAAAAAAAAAAAACAACAGAAAATACATGGACACAATTACAAAACACTTTTCAAACAAATAAAGTCAGATCTAAACAATTGGAACAATATCAATTGCTCATGGGTAGGCCAAGATAATATAATAAAAATGACAATTTTACCTTAATTAACTTACTTATTCAGTGCCATACCAATCAAACTACTAAAAATTATTTTACAGAGCTAGGAAAAATAATAAAATCCATTTGCAAGAACAAAAGGTCAAGAATATTAAGGGAATTAGTGAAAAAAAATGCAAAGGAAGGTAGCCTAGCCATACCAGAACTAAAACTATATTATAAAGTGGCAATCATCAAAACTATTTGGTGCTGCCTAAGAAATAGAGTGATGGATCAGTGGAATAGATTTAGTATATAAAAGAGAGTAGTAAATATCTATAGAAATCTAATGTTTGATAAACCCAATGAATCTAGGTTCTGGGATACAAACTTACTATTTGACAAAGACTGATAGGAAAACTGGAAAGTAGTATGGCAGAAGCCAGGTATAGACCAACATCTCACACCATATACCAAGATCAAGTCAAAATGTTTACATGATTTAGACATAAAGGGTAAAACCACAAGCAAATAAGGAGAGCAAGGAATAGTTTACCTATTAGATCTATGGAGAAGGGAAAAAATTATGATGAAACAAGAGATAGAAAGCATTACAAAATGCAAAATAGGTAATTTTGATTGTATTAAAGTTAAAAGATTTTGCACAAAGAAAACCAATGCAATTGAGATTAGAAGGAAAGCAGAAAGCTGGGAAACAATTTTTACAGCAAGTATCCCTGATAAAGGTTTCATTTCTCAAATAAATAGAGAACTGAGTCAAATCTATAAGAATAAAAGTCATTTCCCAATTGCTAAGTGGTCAAAGGATATGAACAGGCAGTTCTAAGATGAAGAAATCAAAGCTATCTACAATCAAATGAAAAATGCTCTAATCACTATTATTAGAGAAATGCAAATTAAAATAACTCCAAGGTACCACCTCATTACTATCAGATTGTCTAATATGACAGAAAAGGAAAATGATAAATGTTGGAGAAGATGTGGGAAAATTGGGACACTAATGCATTGTTGGTGGAGTTATGGACTGATGCAAGCATTCTGGAGAGGAATTTGAAACTATGTCCAAATGGCAACCAAACAGTGCATACTGTTTGATCCAGCAATACCACTGCTAGGTCTGTGTCACAAAGACTTCAAAAAAAAAAAAAAAAAGGAAAAAGACCTCCATGTATAGAAATATGTATAGCCACTCTTTTTGTGGTGACAAAGGATTGGAAATTGAGGGGATGCCTATAAATTGGGGAATGACTGAACAAGTTTTGGTATATGATTGTAATGGAATACTACTGCGCTATAAGAAATGAGGAGCAGGACAATTTCAGAAAAACCTGGAAAGATTTCCATGAACTGATTCTGAGTGAAGTGAGTTATTTTGAACCAGGAGAACATGGTACACAGTAACAGTAACATTGTGTGATGATCAGCTATGATTGACTTAGCTCTTCTTTGCAATTCAATGATCCAGACTATTCTAAGTCTCGTGATGGAAAATGCTATCCACATCCAGAGAAAGAACTATGGAGTCTGAATGCAGATCAAAGCATAATATTTTCACTTTTTTGTGTTTTTTTTTCTTTTGTTCTGTTTCTTCTTTTACAACATGACTAATGGGGAGATGTTTTACATAATTGTACACATATAACCTATATCAGATTGCATGTTATCTTGGGGAAGGGAGGGAGGAGAGACAAAATTTGGTACTCAAAATCTTTTAAAACATGAATGTTGAAAATTGTCTTCACATGCAATAGGAAAAAAATGCTGTTTTTTTTTTTTAATGACTGGACCTATTCACTGGTCCACCAAGAGTGCATTTGTGTGCTTGTATTTTGTATTTCTGAACCTCAAATCTTTGTCCTTTGTCCTTTTTGTCCTTTTGCCAATCTGATTACTATGAGGGATAACTTCAGAGTAGTTTTAATTTGCATTTATCTAATTATTAATGATTTGGACCATATTTTCATGTGGTTGTTGATAGCTTATATCTCTCCCTTGGAAATCTGGCTGTTCAAATCCTCTATCTAATGGGAAATGCCACCAGTTCTTATAAATTCTAATCAACTCCTTATATATCTTAGATATGAGACCTTTATTAGAAAGAAATAAATAACTTGCTGCAAAGATTCTCTTTCATACCCAGTTAACTGTTTCCCTTCTAATTTAACTGAATTGGTGTTTATATAAAATCTCTTAAATTTAATATATATACATATTTTTTTTTCCATTTTACCATTTGTGATCTTCCCTATGGAGTCAAGTCAACAAACACATTAAGCACCTGCTATTTCCCAGGTACTCTGTTAAGCACTGAGAATAGAAAGAAATGAAATAAAATCCCTCTCCTCAAGGAATTCACTGTTTTTATTAGGGAGTCAAAATGTAAACAGTTATGTGTAAACAAGACATCAGCAAGGTAAATTGGAGACAATCTCCAAGGTAAGGAACTAAGATTAATGGGAACTGGCAAAGGTTTCTTGCAGAAGGTGGGACTTAAACTGAGTCTTAAAGGAAGACAGAGAGGAGGAGATGAGAACAGAGAGAGTTTCAGGCATGACAGTCATTGAAAACTCCTGCAGTAGGAGGATGGATTGTGTTGTCTCAGAAGCAAAAAGGAGACCAGTGTCACTGGAATCCTGAATATGTGAGATGTAAGGGGAGGGGAAAACAGAATGAGAATAAGGAAGAAGAATGGAAAGGTAGGAATAGATTAGTTTAGCAAGGCCAATAAAAGGGTTTTATAGTTGATCCTGGAGGTAAGAGAGAGTCACTGGAGTGTATTGAATATCCTCACAATAATTTATTTTCTTTCATGATATAATTTTATGGATTTATTTACAAACAAATAGTTTAAAAGGAAAGTCCTTCAAAGCTTGTATTTTATATACAAGCACCTGGGTCTTTAAGGACAATATAATGCAAATTCTTAGACATGGATGCCACTCATATTCATAATAGCTTTCCCAATAGCCTCTTACAATGTAGAGACTAAATTAGGAATCAATGTACTTTTTAAGGAATCTTTTTCTATATAACCATTCATGCAGTTAAAAATGTTTAGAGGCTTTCTTTTCAAAGGTTGACCCCATTACCCAGTTGGGGTTTACACCAGTGCCAAATGCACATGGATAAAATCTCATTATATTTACTGCCCAATTAGAAACCTGGTAGCAATGTCACAGCCTGGAGCATACTACTGCACTCTTTGACCTCACCTGGGAAGTTATTTTTTTTTCCTACCAATGAAACCCAGAATTTGGCTTAGTGGTGCCCCCTGCTGGTTTCTATCTATCATCATTTTTTTTTTCTCCTTGTATGATAGCTCATTGAATTTTCTTCTATCCCTGTCCAAATAATATGCTACCTTTTTTTAGGTATTTTCAAAGTTAATTCTGAATTTAAATGTACAATAAAAGTTATGTAGGCTATTTGAGGCAACCTCAGCTTTTCATGACTTCTCATGGATCACTAGATCTAATACTTTCTTAGTCACTCCTCTTCTATGGCCAATATCCTACTTTCCATTCTGTGCTATTAATCAACCTGCTCAAGGATATCTCAGTTTTCATTTTCTAGACAATGTATGTGGTACTAGGAGTAGAAGGAGTAAGGTATAAGTAGAATGGAAAGGAAAGAAAGGATCAAGTTATGAAGGAATTTTATAGTCAGAGGATTTTATTTTTGATCCTAGAAGGAATAAGGAGCCACTGGGATTTACCGAATGGAGGGGTGGAAGTGGACATGGTAGAGGAAGTGACATGGTCAGACTTGTGCTTTAATAAGATAAATTTTATAGCAGAGTGGAGGACGAACAGTAATGGAGAAAAATTTAAGCCAGGGAAACCAACCTATTGACTTGGAACAGAGAAGGGAACATATGTAAGAGATTTTATCATGGCAATGGAATATATGTGGAGGGTAAGAGAAAGTACAGTTAAGGATGACACCTAGATTTAGAGCCTGAGTTATTAATAGAATAGTAGTGTCCCCAAGAATAATAGGTAAGTTGAGAAGAGGAGAGGGTATTCAAATAAGATAATGAATTCAGTATTGGATATGTTGAGTTTAACACATCTATAGAAAAATCCAGTTTGAAATGTATAATAGGCAGTTGATGTTGTGAGACTGGAGGTTCAGACAAAAGCTAGTCCTGGACAAATTGATCTGATAATCATTGGCATTGAAATAATAGTTGAATCTATGGGAGCTGATGACATCATCAAGAGAAGTAGTACAGAGGAAGAAGAGAAGAGGTACTTAGGACAGAACTTGTTAGATTGACATGACTTGCATGAGGATCCTGCAAAGGAGACTAAAAAGGACCAGTCAGACAGGTAGGAGAATCAGTTTCACAAAACCTTAAGAGAAAAGAAAATCACAGAGGAAAAAAAAGTAATAGTATCAAATGTGGCAGAGTGAACAAGGATGAGAATGGAGAAAAGGCCATTAGATGTAGCAATTAAGAGATCACTGGGGTTAGATTCTTAAAATCTAGCCACTGCTTAGATGCTTATAATCTAGCCACTGCTTACCCATGTTCAGACTACTCAAGAGTCTGCCCAATATGATGGATATTCTAATAAACCTTGTCTTTGGCTGAAAAAAAAAAGAGGTCACTGGTAACTTTGGAGAATACTTTCAGTTGAATTGTGAGATTAGAAAATAGATGGTAGAAATTTAAGAAGAGAGTGAAGTGAAAGTAATTGGAGGCACTGAAAGTAGGTGGTCTTCTCAAGGAGTTTAGCCATAAAAGGGAGGAGACATCCTAGATGATAGCTAACAGGAATAGATACATTAAGTGAAGATTTTTGAGGATGGAGGAGACATGGGCATGTTTGTGGGAAGTGGGAAGCAACCAGTAGATTAGTGTAGGTGCCTTATAGAGGGGGCAATCTATTGGAGAAGACAGGATGGAATGGGATCACTTGTTCATTTAAAGGAGTTTGTATTGGTAAACAGAATAGCTACCTTTTGTGACATGGGGTGGAGGAGACAATGACAGAAGGCATGAGGAGTACAGGAGAAGAGGGTGATTTTGGAAAATGGCTTCTTTTTTGTGAAATATGAGGCAAGTTTCTCAGCTAAAAAAGTAAGAGAGAGAGGATATGGGAGGTTCGAGGAAGGATGAAAAGATTTGAAAAAGATACTGGAGAATATGATAGAAAGTCGATTAGAGAGATGTAAAAGCATTGCCTTACTTCAGTGAGGGCCCAGTTGACATTATATAACATAAATATGTAGTGGATCCAATCAGTCTTTTTTCATGATTTTCTTCAGTTTTCTTACAGAGCAAGTAAGTAGGAACAAAGTAAGCTGACGCTGGGCAAGGAAAGATTGGTGACAATATAAGAGGCGGAAGACTCTAGAGAAGAGAATGATGTAGAGTTGGAATGGCTCACTAAGAACTCAAGGTGGAAAAGAAGGGAGAGTGTACCCATTGCAGGAGATGTGGCTTGGAAAAGAATTAAGGGTTCAAATTATTGGAAATTTTGGTGAGGATGAAGAACAGGACTTGGATTTGCAAGGCAAAGGGAGAAATGAAATTACTACAGATTGTGATCAGATAAAAGAATTATAGAGTTCGCCCTTTTGACTTTTTTTAAAGTACTACTTGATCTATTTTTTTTCCTGTAGGATTGTAACTAAGGTAAGTTATTTTTCATTATAAATCTATTTCTTGGCCTTTTGTAATATGACATTCCAATATCTCTTTTCACATATAAAAGAAGTTTCCAGGTCCCATGAGATCATGATTGTTGCTTATTGATACTTGAACATCTTCTTTCTATGAGTTTGCAGTACTTTTTTTTTTCAACTTTGGGAACTCTGGATTTTGACTCTGGTATTCCTGGGACTTTTCTTTTATATATCTGAATCTATATCTATACCTATTTATCTATCTATGGAGATAGATAGATAGATAGATAGATAGATAGATAGATAGATAGATAGATAGATAAACAGATTGATATTTCCAGCAAGTAACTGGCAGCCTTTCTTTATCTTCACTTTACTGTTTGGACCTAATTGATCTTAATACTCATCAAGTTTTCTTGAAATGTATTCTTTCTCTTTTTTGATCATGATTCTTCAGAAATCAAATGATTCTCAAATTATTCTCCTTGACCTATTTTCAATGTCTGTTGTTTTTTATATCAGATAACTTACATTTTCTTCTATTTTTTCAAGTATTTTGGTTTTTTTTTAATATTTCTTGATGGATCAGTATTCTCCTGAATTTATTGATTACTATTTGAGTCTTTTCTATTTTCCATGGATTCATTATTTGGGTAAAGTTCACTACTTTCTCTTCTAAGATATGTATTCTTTTTTTTTAATTCTAAACTTCTGAGATTTTATTTCATTTTAAATTGGCTTGTTTTATTTATTCTTATGGCTGATCTAGATAATGTGTGATGATGAGTAGTTTATGACAAGGCTGAAAAAGTAGATGGTAGGCTAAGAAATTTTAATTTTATTCATTGAACAATAGAAAACATTGAAGGTCAGTACTCAGATGTCTTCTAATTATACTTGTGCATTGGGAACATGGTTTGGCAGTGGTACATTGTAGGGCTTAGAGATGGAAGAAAGTGGAAACAAAGAAAGCAGTTTAGAAAATATTAAATTGTCTAGCAAGACATATGGAGGGACCTGAACTATGATGATAGCATAAAATGGGAAGGATGAGATGGGTTCACAAGATTCTGAAGGGGTAAAAAGTATTGACTCTTAGGTTTTGAGTCTAGATGACAGAATAGGGGCAACTTTGGGGGAAATATGATTAATTTATTAAGATCATAAGTTTTGTAGAAAACAGATTACAATTTTGTTTTGGAAAAGATCTTAAAGATTATACTGACCAATCCCCATGTTTTATAGACAAGCAAACTGAGGCTCAGATTGGTGAAATTGATTTCTACAAAGTCATACCAATAGTATCACAGTCAGAATACTAATCCATGTCCTTTGCCTTCAAATCCAGCTTTTGTTTCAATTATACTATGGTACAATTTTGGGATAAATTGAATAAGAAGTGGCCAAAAATCATTCAGGTTAAAAAATACAGCTAGCAATTAGAAATATGGCACTATAGAAATATGAAACTAGGGTTTAGGGGAGAGGCCAAAGCTATAAATGTAGATTTTACAATCCTCTGTAAGGAGGCAATGATCCTATTCGTGAAAGTGGATAACGTCACCAGTGGAGGGTATATAGATTGAGAAGAAAAAGGTGATGAGGATAGATTTTTGAGGATAACTCAGAACATGGGGGGAAAAAGAATTTGTAAAATGAAGTAGAAAAAGGAGTAATCAGAGATGTAAGATGAGAACTAAAAAAATGTTCAGAAATTGCAGGAAGGAGAGAATATCAAGGAGAAGGCACTTAAGGACACATATACACACAGAGAAACAGAGTGACTGAAAGAGATTGAGCAGATTAAGTCATGGAGTTTTAGCATTTGAATGTATACTGGAAATGATCTAGTTAGTCTCTATTCTAACACATGATTTTACAAATGCAAAGTATTTATTGAATACCTATTGTGTGCCCAAAACGGTGTTATTAAGAATATAATAAAACACTAGTATTTAGTAGGATACTGAGTCCTACAAATATATAGATACAAATATGCCACCCTCTCTGATTGCCTGACCTATTTAGATCCAACAAAATTCTATATAGAGCAAAGGCAATTAAGGAAATAAACTGAGATGAATATCTGAGAACTATGGCACCAGCAATGGGGGAGGAGGAGGAGGGTGCTATCATCTTTTTCTGAGTAGAAGATCAATTGCCGTGCAAGATTTTTTTTCTTCTCATATTTGCAATGGCATCATAATCCTTACATATAAACATATATATTTTTCCCATTTGCTCTTTTAAAGATCTATTTTCTCTTGACTGATGCCTCAGAAACAATTAGTAGTAAAATGTATTTAGCTATGTAAACAAATGCAACCAAAGTCCCTGAGGCTGAATGCATTATGGAAAGAAAACTGCCAGGATAACTATTTCCAACCAATTTTCACCTGTTGGGCAGCATTTATCTGCAGTTTGTTACTGAACTAATAGGCTCATGTGGGAGATTTCCTGGTTCTAATGCATGTTGACTCTTCTTTCAGATCGAGTATTTAACTGCTGATTGTTACCTATCCAGACGATTTTTATGGAAGCTACCAAATAACTTTCAACTGTTTTTCAATAGCATTTTTCCAAAAAACAACAACAATAACAAACATTAAAAAATATCAATCCAATCCAACAAGCAAACCCAAACCCCACAGATCAACACAGTCATACCTAAGAATCATTGGAGTAAAGGAATAGTTTTCCTGGCTTTACCTAACATGGAAGCATTCAATCATATACCCACAGGTAAAGGCAATGAAATGAAAAGTGAACTATTTGAACACTCTACAAGTTTTCCCTGAAGATCAGGGAGAGTTATATACCACAGGTGTTTCTGCAATTGCAGTACATTAGGAATATATCATATTTAATGGTTCTTGTACTCACACTTTCACCTGTGTGAGACAGTGGCCTAATATTGGTGCAACAGGCAGAATATCAGACATGTATAACAGGCTAGGCAATAAGATGTAGCAGGCCAGGCCAACAACTATAACTCTGGCTGTCTCAAAGCTCTGCAATTGATTAGTTGTATGATGGGGTAAATCACTTATGTGACTTTAACATGTTTAGGTTCCCTCAAGTCAAATAGGTCCACTATGACTAAAGTGTTTCACAGGTTCTTTGTGAGAAGCAAGTCATAATTCCTCTTGGAGCCTGATGGAAATTGTAAAGTTCCAAATAAAAGCTTGGCAACATTAGGTGTTAGGTTTGTTCAGAACCAGATCATATCTTCTCAAACTGAGATGGGCAGGTGAAGTAGAGAAGTCCAAAGGAGTCTGGGTAACATTTACATACTTCAATGATTTTGTCATCTAATCAGCCTAGGTACTGCAATATCTCTTGAATAAGCATCTATGCCCTATTTCTTGACCATGATTATATCACAAAACTCTTTCTTAAGCTTTCTTTTCTTCTTTCTCTATGTCCTTTCCCTTTGTAATTTCATCAGCTCTGGTGGGTTTAATTGTTATCTTTATGCAGATAACTGCCAGATCTAAATACGTACTCACTGAAAACTATATAGTGCAGTAGAAACAACAATGATTCTAGAGCCAGTTATCATTTCCTACAGGAAACCTTCCCTGATCCCTATCTCCTTCCTCCTCAAATCATTACCTAAAATGAACTATCTGTGCACATTAGTTCCCACCCATCACCTGAAGGTTATAAATAAGCTACTTGATCAAAGTAACAATATCTTTTTCTTTGGCTTATTTTTTTTCCTTTTTCTCCTGCTTCAGCACACTATCCTCCATATCTCTTCCTCCACTATCTCCTGAAGTCTTTCTAAGCTCATATCTGTTGCTTCCATGACACTATCTCATTCTCTGCCATACCCTTCTTTTATCTTCAATCTTTTCCAACATCAGGATATTTTCCAATAAGTCCTGTTCTCTCATTGTGTGGCTGAAGTATTTAAGCTTCAGCTTCAATATTTTTCCTTTCCATAAATAGTCTGAATTAATTTCTTAAAGTATTAACTATTTGATCTCTTTGCTTTCCAAGGTACTCTCAAAAGTCTTGCTCACTGAAGATGCTTAATAAAGGGTCGGTGGATTGGATTGGACTGGTAGAAGTCACAACTAGCCTATGCTTTGTCATCTTGTTTCACTTTTACTTGTATCTTCCCATAAATTTTCCAACATCCTGGGAGCCTTCCTATCTACCTCTGGAAATGGATTCTATATCAGTCATACTCAAAATGTATCCATCCCCTTGCCCTTGTCTATGATCAGTAAACTTCCTTTTTTATCATGCATCTTCCTGATGATCTCAATTATGGTACTTTTCCTGTACATATTTTCTACAAAACCATAAATATTTCTACATGAACAAATAAAGATCATTTAATTTAATTAGTATATTATATTAAGACATGTATTTTATTTATATTTAAAGAGGATTTTCCATAAACTTGAGGGAAAAGTTCATAGGAACATACATTTAGAGCTGTAAGGGATCTTTACAGGTCTTCCAGTTTGCCCCATTCCCTTCATTTTATGGGAGAGGAAACTGAGGAAAAAAGAGGCTGAGTTATTTGCCCAGGGTCAAATAGCTAGATGAGATTTGAAGCCTATTCTTCCTAATTCCAATATGGTTCTCTCTTAAGTATTCCACAATTCCTCTTGGATGATAACATTTTTATTAAAGCCCCAACCTTCAAGCATTATTTAATAATAACAATAATGATTTATAATAATAAACTTACAAGATTGAATTTCTTAAAATACAATTAGAAATATAAACAAAATATTTTTAAAATTATACTCATAAGTAAAGAAATTACAGATTCTCCACATAGGGTCTCAAGATTTTATAGAACCAATTTGACAAACCAACCAAACTCATGGAACTAAAGTCACGGCAACTTCATTGGGTAAGTAGAAGAAAAAAAGAAGAGGGAAAAGGACTAGGGAATTAGTGAGGAGTTGGTGCTGAAATGATAAAAAGAATTTTAAAAATATATAGAGAAAATAAAAGATGTAACATTGCATGGGTTCATTATTTTCTGATATCTAAGGGTGATCTGGGAATAACTGTGTGTTCTTGATATTACATCAATGAAGTAAAAGCTCTGGCCAATTTGACAGAGATTGAAGGGCTTCAAGAATGGACTTAGTGATAGATGGATGTGGCATCTATTGTCTAAGGCACAGCCTAAGTATGGAGAGGTTCATTGCCAGGATTCTGGCCATAGACAACCCTTCCAGATATAGCAGCTCACAAAATCTATTTATGAAGGCTCAGATGAGTTGTGATTTGCATCAGTGAAGGTAACCATTGGCCAAATCACAGATCATTGAAATATCAAAGTATTTATTGTATGCAGATGATCTAGTTTTTACTCCTGGCTATGCAACTTATGAGTTATTTTACTAGAAATTGTCATGTGGTTCAATGACTATGAGCCTTACAGCTGTAGCCAGATAAACATGAGTTCCAATTAAGAAAACCTAAAGAACTTACTAACTGTAAATCTGGGTAAGTCATGTTTTTCTCATCTAAATAAAATGGCATAATAAAGCAATGGTTGTGAGGATAAAATGAGATAACATTTGTAAAATGCTTTGCAAAACTTAGAGCACTATATAAACACCAACTGTTGTTGTTTGGCTAGTTACATCACATCTCTGGGTCTCAGTTTCCTAATTAATAAAATGAGACAATTGGATTAATCTATGTCTAATCATAGACAATCTATGACCATTTCGACTTCTAGCACTGTCTTTCTATAATATGTGATACAATTTCCTGTGGGTTTTGGGTTTGGGTCCTGGAAATAAAAAATGGTATTTAAGAAAAAGAACTAAAATTTAGATTTGAGCACTTTTAATAGATCTATCATGCCATATATATATATTTTTTAAGGATTAGAGAAATTTTCAGTCTTTGTATCAACCATACTAAAGCTTTGATATGAGTTCTGATTTCAACAAAGTCTGATACTAAGTGTTAGGGACAAGAGGAAATGGCCAGACCTCCCTGCCAAATGAAATACTAACATTTTTAGAGCTGCCATGATTCTTTTAATAGTTCTAGGGTCAGCTTACCTATAGAGTAAAAACTTTATTACCCCTACCTTTAATTCATATTATTTCTTACTCTAATTAAATTAGAACATTAAAAAACTGAAAGGTAGATAGTATGGAGTAGTGTCTGGAGCAGAATGTCTTAACCTAGGGTGCATGGGATAGTTTTCAGGTAGTCTGCAAAGTTGGATAAGAAGAAATACTTACATTCACTAGCTCCTAAATGAAATTTAGTATTTCTTTGAAATATTTAAAAAAAATATCATTCTGAAAAGAGGTTTGTAGACTTCACCAGATTGTCAAAGGCATCCATGACACAAAGAAGATTAAGAGCTCCTAGTCTAGAGGGTTAGCCTCAAAATTATAAAAAAAATCTGGGTTTCACTTTAAAAATCTGATACATTCCAGATGTGTACCTATGACCATGTCACTTAACTTCTCAATGACAAAAATATGAATTACAAATGAATTGCAATTTGCATTCTTAAGAATAACTTCTACCCCAGGAGTATCCTACATGACTCTATACCATTGAAACACACAGACAAATAAAGGCTGTTTTCCAATTCATTCATATTAGTTTGGCCAGAAAGAGCAAACAAACAAGCAAATCACTTAAAAAACCAACCAACAATAACCACCCACCTACAAATAAATACTACTTAGGAAAGACTTACTTTCAAGAATATATAGTAAATCAGTGGCTGGGCTCAGAAGAGAAACTGCATTCCAAAAGTGATCATATTCTTAACTTGACCATAATATTTCCTTTTAAAATTTAGGGAAAAAAATAAACAATAGGATTGGAAAGAGAGAAAAATGATATGCAATTTCCTGTCTTAGGTTAAATAGAAAATTTACATTAACATTAAGACACAGGTCGACTGGGCTACATGCATAAAAAAAAATAAAATGTTTCCATTTGGCCATATCTTCAGATAACATCACTGTTCAAGAATTAAAGAAACATAACAGCCTGGAATCCAAATAAGATAGGAAAAGAGGTGATATTTATTCTGTCTCCAGAATTGACCTGTGTTGAGTTTTTCTTGAGTAATTAAGTCATGTTATAGCTGTAGTTCTGCTTCTGATTTGCTTGTTAAATATTTGTAAAATCTTATTGGGGAATTCTTTCTTACATTGTTCAGAAATAACTGTGCATTTTAGTACAATTCAAGCTTTTGGACCCAGAGGGTGTTTGGATCAAGTTCCATCAGGGAAGGGAAAAAAAAGTGTGTGTGCATGTGTGTGTGTGTGTGTGTGTGTGTGTGTGTTTGTGTGTGGTTGCACTGCTAGATTATTGTATGACTTCATATGTTATTGGTTAGTATAGTGTAAAGAGTAGTTTTAGAAGAAAAAAATAAGAGGTGATCTGAGTGCTTGACCCAAAAGGTTTTTTTTTCTCTTTCTTTTTTGGCCAATGAGTTAAGGATAAAATGAGACTAACAGGGACCAGGGGATGACTTTCATAGACAATATATGCTTCTTAAAAATTAAAATTTCCTTTTTTCAATTAACAACCATTTATTTTCTTTCTCTCTTACCTTCCACAGCCCCTCTACTACCAATGAGAAAGAAGTAAATAAAAAACAAAACTATTCTTTAAAATATGCATAATGATACAGCACAAATTCTTGCAAATTCCACTTAAAATAACTAAAGGCCCAAGATGTCAAACTAGATGTACTCCAGCTGAATCCTTTCAACATTCCCCTCCAAATACCTTTAAAATAATGCTGTAAATCAAATTTTGGAGTGGGATGGTTCCTCCTATTGGTTTTAATTTCTACTTACAACATCACTAATGTGAAAATATGTTTAATATGAATGTAAATGTATAGCCTATATCAGATTGTGTGCCATCTTGTGGAGAGTGGTGGGGAGGAATGGGGAGAAAAATTTTAAACTCAAAAGCATATGGAAGTGATTATTGATATATAAAATAAATTAATAAAAAAATAAAAAGGAAACAAACAAACAAAAAAAAAACCACAGTAGTCCAAATGGAAAAGGAAGTATAAAATCTCACTGAAGAAAATAATAGAAATAATAAACCAAATCCAAAAGAATGAAAAAAAAATTGAAAAAATGTGAAATATTTCATCAGAAAAAACAACTGACCTGGAAAACAGCTCAAGGAGAGATATTCCAATACTTTTTGAGCTATTTGAAAGCCATAATCAAAGAAAGAGCCTCAACTTCATATTTTAAGTAATTATCAAGGAAAACTGCTTTAATAACTTAGATCTAAAGGGTAAAATGGAAATGGAAAGAATCCATAGATCACCCACCTGGAAGAGATCCCCAAATGAAAATTGCAAGGAATATTACAGTCAAACTTAAAACCTCCCAGGTTAAAGGAAAAAAAAACCAGCAACAATGTTTTAAGCTGTCAGAAAAAAAACAATTAAAATATTATGGAGTCAAAGTCAGGATCACATGAGATTTAGTGGTTTCTACTTTAAAGGAGTTGAGGACTTGGAATATGATGTTCTGAAAGGTAAAAGAGCTAGAATAAAACTTTCTACAAAACTGAATATAATCCTTTAGGGGATATTTAATAAAATAAAGGACTCTCAAGAGTTAGTGATGAAAAGACCAAGGCTGAATAGATAATTTGACATTCAAAGAGAAGACTCAAGAGAATCATAAAAAAGATAAACATGAAAGAATAATCATAAGA
Source organism: Vombatus ursinus (assembly GCF_900497805.2). Lineage (NCBI taxonomy): Eukaryota > Metazoa > Chordata > Mammalia > Diprotodontia > Vombatidae > Vombatus > Vombatus ursinus. The sequence goes on along the minus strand of NW_020940355.1, from coordinate 17,104,846 downwards.
GGTTCAATAAGATTAAACTGCTTATATTCCAATATAGGAAGATAATATAGGTAACTCCTAAGAACTTTATCATTATTACGAAAGTAGAAAGGAGTTTATATTGACAGATGGCATGAGATGTGAGTTGATTATATTGGAATGATCTCCATTAATAAATGTAGGGGTGAGAAATAAGAATGCACTGGGAGAAGGGGGAAGAGAGATGTAGAATGGAGAAATTTTTTTTCTATAAAAGAGGAATGAAAGGGAGAGCTTTTATAATGTAGGGGAAAATGTGAGGGATGGTGGGCAATGCTTGATCTTGCTGTCATAAGAATTACCAAAGAGAAAATAATATGTTTACACACTCTGATGTATATAGAAATGCAACTTAACCAATAGGGAAATCAGAGGGTAAAGGGATAAGAGGAAAAGGGGAATTATAAAAGAGAAGATAGTTTAAGGGAGGCAATGGTTGGAAGCAAAATAGACTTTTGAGGAGGGATGTTATGAAAAGATCAAGAGATGAAGAAATAGAAGAAAATAGGATATAAGGAAAAACACAGTAATCATAATTGTGCATGTGAATAGGATGAGTTCACCCATAAAATGGAAGTGAATAGCAGAATGAATTAGAAACCAGAATCCACCATTATGAATTAAGTATTATATTGAGTCAAATTTACTTTAAAAAGCCATTCCCCAATTGATAACTAGTCAAACAATATAAATAGGCAGTTTTCAAAAGAAGAAATCAAAGCTATCTATAATCATATATCAAAAAAGGCTCTAAATCACTATTGATTTTAGAAAAGCAAATTCAAACAACTTTGAGGTACCACCTCACATTTATCAGAAATAACAAATGCTGGAGGCGATGAGGGGAAAATAGGTACATTAATGAATTTTTGATGGAGTAGTGAACTGGTCCAAGTATTCTGGACAACAATTTAAAATCTAAGTAAAATGAATGAAATTAGCAAAAAAAAATATACATATATATATATAAATGTCCAGATTAAAAGAAGAGAAAATAGGCTACTTAAATAACACTTTCTTAGAAAGAGAAATTGATCAAGCCATCAATGAACTCCCTAAGAAAAAATGTCCAGAGCCAGATGGCTTCGTAAGTGAGTTCTACCAAACATTTAAATCTCAACACCACATAAACTATCTGGAAAAAAAGTAGGCAAATAAGGAATCCTACTAAATTTGTTTTATTATACAAATATGATGCTGATATGTAAATCAAGAAGAGCAAAACAGAAAAAGAAAACTATAGACCAATTTCCCTAATGAATACTGATGTAAAAAATGTACATAAAATACTAGCAAGATGAATTCAATGTATCACAAAGATCATACACTCTTACCAGGTGGGATTTATGTTAGGCATGCAGAACTGGTTTGATTTTAGGAAAATTAGCATGATTGACCATATTGGTAACAAAACCAACCAAAATCATATGATTATCATAATAGATACAGGAAAAAGCCTTTGACAAAATACATTTATTCCTATCAAAAACACTAGAAGACATAGGAATAAAGGGAGCTTACCTTAAAATGATAAGTTGGTTGGTTGGTTGATGGTTTTCCTTCATTCTCAAAGAGGACCAAATGATATCACTATGTTGGAGTCGAGGTACAGTGTGCCCAACTGTCGCTGATCAAACCAATACAAGCTCAGAAGACATTACCCCAGGTTGGGCACAGATAGTCAACATGAACATTTAGAGTGGATATCTCTAAATTTGAGCATCACATGTTTCTTTTGAGCTACTGCAATTTGCTCATGCAGCACAGTAATTTTTTTTTTTTTGATGTAGGCATGCCATGCTGGATGGGCCTTTGACAGTGTCTCCCATGTGACTTAAAATGATAAATAATGTTTATTTATAATAATATTTATTTAAAACCATCAACAAACATTATCTGTAATGGGGATAAGCTAGAAGTCTTCCCAGTAAAATCAGGGGTTATGCCCATTAACACAACTATCATTCAATATTGTACTAGAAATTCTAGCTATAGCAATAAGAGAAGAAAATGAAATTGAAGGAATTAGAATAGGCAATGAGGAAACAAACCTATTTCTCTTTGCAGAGTATATGATTGTATACTTAGAGCTAGAGAGAATCAACTAGAAAGCGAGTTGAAATATAATTAACTACAGCAAAATTGTAGAATACAAAATAAGCCTTTGTAAATCATCAGCATTTCTCTATTTTATTTATTTTATTTTAGACAAATGCTAAAATTTAATACATAATAAGAAAAGAAAAAGAAACATTATGAAATTAAATATAAAATTAAAAAATTGCCATGTGCACAGCAGAATATCAGAGGATTCAAAATATATAGCAATAACTTTTCATTTCAAGAAAGTCTATATATTAAATATTGTGCATTATGTTGAAAGCTGTCCATCTTTTTTTTGTTTCCTTGAAGGTTTTCTTTGGTTCTCTGCTGTATGCTTTTTACTTTGTTTTTTGTACCCCTCCCTCCCCCCTACCCACCATCCCAAGGCTACAATTGAGCTTTGGATATATTTATATACAGGTATTGACATATACCTATACTTATACATACACACACACATATATGTATGTATACATACATATGTGCATACATACAGAAACATATACTTTCCCTAACAGATTCAACTCCTAATCTTTGTTTTTATGTTTGTGCATATCTCTTTTTTTCCTCTCTCTCCTGTCTTCTACTTTACTTCTGTTACCTTCCCTACCTATTACTTAACCTACCCCTACTCCAGCAATTCCTTCCTTATCCTCCATTCCCCTAAATCTAAACCCTTTTCTATATCCCCCTTTTAATCTATTCCCCCACCCTCCCCTCTAAAGATCCCTCCTTTATTCTCTCCCACCTCCTTATCCCCTTAGAGTTTTATTTCTTTCTAAATTTAGAAGACTTTTAGACTCTTCTAAATGTATACGTATTTTCTGCTCTTAAACCCATTCCTGATGAGATTAGGTTTCCAGAACTAACAGCCCCCTCCCCCATCTAATTCCCCTGTATTGGTTCTTCCTCTTGCACTGCATTTTTAAAAGTTAATTATTCTTTTAGCTGTACTTGAATGGTTTTACTTTTTGAAGTCATATCATGTTCAGGTGTACCCTAATCTTCCTTAAAAGTTACCTAATTACTAGTATCAATCTTAGACATAGGTTCTACATTTTTCATACATAAAAGGTAAACATTCTATCCTTATTTAGTCCCTTGTAATTGATCATTGGTATGTACCTTATATTTCTCTTGGCTCTTGTATGTTAAATCTTCTACTGAGTTCAGGGTTTTTGTTTGTTTGTTTGTTTGTTTGTTTTGTTTTGTTTTTTAACAAAGACCTGAAAGCCTGACAATTGATCAAATGTCCATTTTTTTTCCATTCAGAATTATGCTTAGCTTTTCTGGATATATTTTTGACCAGAAGCCCAGTTCTTTTGATCTTTGATATGGAGCGTTCCAAGACCTGAAATCTTTTAGCATTGCCACTGCTAGGTCTTGTGTGATTCTAATTGTGGTACCATCATATGTAAATTGTTTTTTCTTGTTGTTCTTAATATTTTGTCCTTGATCTGGGGGCTTTAGACTTGACTATAATATTCCTGTGAATTTTCCTCATATGATCTCTTTCAGGTGGGGATTGGTAGATTTTTTCTATTTCTACTTTCCCCTCTTGTTTTAATGCTTCTGGACAATTTTCTTTAATTATTTCTTGTATTATTGTATCAAGATTCTTTTTTTGATTTAAACTTTCAGGTAGTCCAATTATTCCTATGTCTTCTATTTTTGATCTGTTCTCTAGATTTGTTGTTTTTCTTATGAGATGTTTCACATTCTTTTCTTTTTTTTCATTCTTTATATTTCATTTGTTATATTTCTTCATCTCTTATAACTTCACTGGCTTCATCTTGCCCAATTCTGGTTTTCAAGGAGTCATTTTCTTCCTTAAGACTCTGGATCTCCTTTCCTAATTTGTTGACTTTCTTTTCATAATCTTGTTTTTTTTTTCTTGTATTATTCTTATTTTTCTTTTTAGTTTTTCCTCAATCTCTCTCATTTGATTTTTAAAGTCTTTTTTAAGTTCTTCAGTGAGTTCTTTTGGGGCAAAAAGTCAAGAGTATCAAGGGAATCAATGAAAAAAAAGTGAATGAACATGGTCTAGAGTTGTATGAGATCTCAAACTGTATTATAAAGTGGTAATTATCCAAACAATCTAGTGCTGGCTACGAAATAGAGTGGTAGATCAGGAAAATACATTGTAGTAAATGACCATAGTAATCTACTGCTTGATAAACCCGAAGATCTAAGCTTTGGGGACAAAAAACTCATTATTTGGCAAAAACTGCTGGGAAAATTAGAAAACAATATGACAGAAATTAGTTATAAACCAACATCACCATCTACCAAGATAAGGTCAAAAAGGGTACATGATTTAGACATAAAGGACACTATCATAAGCAAATTAGGAGAGCATTAAATAGTTTACCTGTCAGATCTATGCATAAGGGAAGAATTTAATATCAAACAAGAACAAATGCAACTAAAATTAGAAGGAAAGCAGAAAACTGGGGGAAAATATTATAGCAACTATCTCTGATAAACCATCATTTCTCAAATGCATAGTGAAGTGAGTCAAATTTACAAGAATAAAAGTCATTTCTCCAATTGATAAAATGGGCAAAGAATGTGAACAGGCAGTTTTCAGATGAAGAAATAAAACTATCTATAGTCACATGGAAAAAATATTTTAAATCTTTCTTGATTAAAGAAATGCAAATTAAAACAACTCTAAGGTACCATCTCACACCTATCAGATTAACTAATTATGACAAAAAAAAAGAAAATAATAAATGTTGGAGGGGATGTGGGAAAACTGGAACACAAATGCATTGTTGGTGGAGTTCTCAACTAATCCAACCATTCTGGAGAGCAATTTGTAACTATGCCTAAAGGGTATAAAACTGTGCATACTCCTTTGATCCATAAATAGCACTGTTAGGTCTGTATACCAAAAAGATTAAAAAAGGGGAAAAACATATTTGTGCAAACATATTTATAGCAGCTCTTTTGTGATGGCAGAGAATTAGAAATTAAGGGGATGTCCATCAATTGAGGAATGGCAAACAAGTTCTGGTATGTGATAGTAATGAAATGTTATTGTGTTATAAGAAATGACAAACAGAATGATTTCAGAAAACCCTAAAGATGAACTGATACAAAGTAGAATAAGCAGAACCAGAAGAATAATGTATGATGAGGAACTGTGAATGACTTAGCTATTTTCAGCAATACAACAATCTAAGACAATCCCAAATGACTCACGATAAAAAGTGCTTTCCCCCTCCAGAGAAAGAACTGTTGTCTGAATACCATCTGAAGCATATTATATTTCCTTCTTTCCTTCCTTCTTTCTTTCCTTCCCCCTTTCTCCCTCCCTCTTTTTCTTTCTTTCCCTTTCTTTCTTTCTTTGTTTTCTTTTCTTCTTTCTCAAGTCTTCTTGCATAAAATGACTAATATGGAAATGTTTTACATGATTGCATATGTATAACCTAGATGAGATAGCTTACCATTTCAGGGAGGGGAAAAAAGAGGGAGGGAGGGATAGAATTTGGAATTTAAAACTTTAAAAAATGTTAAAAATTATTTTTACATGTAACTGCAGGAAAAATAAAATAGTATTAAAAAAAAACTACAGACCCTTTGACCCAGCAATACTACTACTAAGTTTGTATCCCAAAGAGATGAAAAAAGGACTTATATGTACAAAAATGTTCATAAAACCTCTTTTTTTTGTGGTGGCAAAGAATTGGAATTTGAGGGAATGCTTATCAATAGGGGAATGGCTTAACAAGTTGTGGCATGTAATTGTGATGGAGTACTATTATGCAATAAAAAATGACATAGGGGGATGATTTCAGAAAATATAACAAGATCTATGTCAAATAATGCAAAGGAAGCAAACCAGGAAATTATAGTGCATGGTAAAAGCAATGTTGCAGTGAAGATCAATTGAGAAAGACTTGGCTACTCTGATTAATAAAATGATCCAAGACAATTCCAAACATCTCATGATGAAAAAGAAAAATGCTATCCACTTCCAGAGAGAGAGAGAACTGATGAGCTTTGAGTGCAAATTTAAATATAATTTTCTCAATTTATTATTCTTGCTTTTCAAAAAAATACGACTAATATGGAAATGTTTTGCATGATTTCCCATGTATAATTGATATATCTGTTGCCTTCTCAGTGGGTATTGGAGGGAATGTGAAGGAGGTAGAGAATTTGGAACTCAAAATTAAGAAAAAAGAATGCAAAATAAATAATAATTAAAAAATTAAAAGCATATTCTCACAAAATGAATGTTTCATTTTGAAAATTGAGTCTATCTCACATCTTGTAGGTGGTAGGCAGCATTGTTCCAATTGCCCCTCTTGTGTCCTTTTTCTTTTGGTCTTTCAAAGTCAAATTGATTAAGTTTCAAAGCATACTATTTTTTTTTTATTATTCCATCATTTAGAAATAAAATTGGCAATTGTAGAGAGACTTTAGGAGCTGATTATTTTTTTAAGTCTAATGAAAATTTTAAAAAGGAAAACATTTAAACATATATTATTTGCCTTTCTATCCTTACCCTTTCTTGTCCCAAATTTGGAAAAAGTTAAATAAATTCACTTATTTAAGAAGAAATTCAAACTTATAAGGTTTACCCCAACTTCTACTAACCACACCATAGTGTGCCTGTATGGAAACAATTATCATGTTAACACATGAGATTCACAGAATATATGTTTGCAAATACTCCAAATGCTGACATAACTATTTCTTCCGTATGGGAGTTAACATTCCAAACGTTCTAAGTGTATTGAAATGTTTAAAAGAAGTAATAGGGAAAACACATGTTCCTTCACCTTGGTTTGCATAATGATTCATTAAAGAAAAAGGAACTAACTAAATAAGGTCAATCTGGCCTATGTAAAATATTATTTGGTGTGTAACAGTTAACCTCTGGAGAAAAGTATTTGAATATTTAGACTAGCAAGTTTAATACCACAGTATAGATACGTGGCAGGAAAAACACCTGCTGCTAATGTTTTCAATTAATGTAACTTTAGAGTCGATCTTTATGAGTCCAGACATAACAACTTAACATTGCCTTATGTGCCCTTAATATTAGAAACCAAAGATACCCAATACTAAATATGATTTATAAGATGCATTATAATTGTTCACACTTCCATTTCACAAGTTTTGTTATGCGTTCACCACACCAGGTATTTTTTGGCATGGATCAAATTTTATACCCTACCCTCCAAAACACTCCAGTCCATAAAAAATAAACTACATTTTCCTTTACTTTATCAATGGGAAACTTTGGTTATTTTTTTTTTGGTGCATGCATATGTGTATATATGTATATTTGTATAAATATATGTGCATATGTATATACATTTAGGCATGCATGTATATATGCATTCGTACACAAAAATTCTAGGAAATTAGAATAAAATATGAATTCACATTTTTGTGATTCAATTTACCCACAATTAACCCCACCCCTATCAAATCTTTAACATAGAAAGGCTTTAAGCAAGACTGTGGCTTGATAAACTTGCAGATAGAAATTTACAGGTTATTGTAAATTTCTTAAAATTTCATTTCTTCCCTTACAACATATAATTGTTCCAAGACCTCACATAGAGCTGAGAATTTTCATGTTTCTTACTGCTGCTTTCATAGAAAAGATCTGTGATTAAGATGTGATTCCCTGACAGCCTATTATGACATGACCAAATATATCATAATACATGTGTGATTGAACCTGGGTATGAGCAATCTTTCCAAAGAGGATCTCTGAGGCACTAGTTTTAGGTATAGGACTAAGGAACAAACCAAAAAAGTCCAGGATTCAGCGAGGGGTTCTACTAATTACTCTTAGAATCATAGATTTAGAGTTAGAAGTGACCTTGTATGCAATTTAATCCCAATACCTCTGCTTATAAGTGATGAAATTGAGATATCTAGAGGTTAAATGATTTGCCCATGGTCACATAAATGACATAGATGAAAGGTGGAATTTCACTTTGGTCTTCCTGTCAGCTCATTTGGAAAGTGACGAGTTTGGACTCAGTGATCTCTAAGGCCTCTTTCACCTCTAAATCCTATGATCGTGTAAAATAGAATAGATGTAATAAAGGTTGGAGGAAGGACTGACGGAATAAGGTATTGGGAACAATTAGAAAGGACTCTGGAGTTTGAATGGGCATGCTGGGAAGAGTGAGGAAGCTGTGGAGTCACAAACAATCTTATCTTTAAATTATGTCATCAGACATCATTGCTAGCAGGCTAATTCATCATGGTCTTTTCTATGGACGTTACTCAACAAGGATAAAATGCTCATATAAAATACTCTGCTCAGAAGTAAATGTTATGTTTTTATTCATCTTTATTCATTCATTCATTCATTCACTCATCAGGTAGTTGCAGGTGGATTTAAAGTATCTTAGAGTCATGCTCAAAGTTTAGTTGTTCTTTTGTCAAGAAACTGAGCTAAAATACCTGAGGTTAACAGGGTTGAATTTGTGTAAATAATTATATTCTGTTCCTAGCTATATATTTGAATACATAGGAACATATTCATATATGTGAAATTTTAAATGCAAATATATATAAAATGCGTAACTTTATAGAATTATACATATATTTAAATACAGATATATCTTATGTTTATAGACACATAGTTTGTACTCAGATTCAGTGTGTCATGTCACCCTGCCATGTAGAAACTTTACTTTTTTAATATTACTATAATTAAAAATATTGAGATCATGCTCTACACAATGTAATAGATTAGGCACTATGTGTGGAATAGGCCCAAATCCTGCCCATAACGAATGTCAACCTTCAAGCAAATGATCCATAATATTTGCTATAGAATATATATATATATACACACACACACATATACATATGCATATATGTATATATACCTATATATGTGTATATACATATATGTATATGTATGTGTGCATGTGTATGCACATGTGTGTATATATGTATATATGTATATGTGTGTGTATGTATGTATGTATGTATGTATGTATGTGTGTATGTATGTATACACACACACACACACACAGCCTGGCTCTTAGTTTGTGATTCTGAAACTCTAGCTATAAGTTTTGTTGAACAATGAATGTTAGGGAAATGTTTACCTGTCCTTTCTCCTTTCATCAAGGATAACATTGAAATCTACCCCAACAGCTGCAGGTAATGTGTCCCAAGACTGCTCAGCTCTCTTAAAAAGAAAATGGCTGTCCCCACTGTGGTTAAGATTAGTAGCTTCCCTGCATAGATTTTATAGGCATTGGGCTTTCTGGGCCTATATAGAAGTAGCTCAGTCATCAATGCTCTCCTCTATATATAATAATAATTATAATAGTCATTATTTATGTAGTACTTTATACATATTATTTTATCTTATCCTCACAACAACCCTGGGAGGTCGGTGCCATTACTTTCCTGATTTTACAGATATGGAAACTGAGGCAGACAGCGGTTAAGTGACTTGCTTGGAGTCACTGAGACAGCAAGTGTTTGAGGCTTAATTTGAAATCAGGTCATCCTGACATCAGTTCCAGGGCCTCTTTTCATTGCAGCATTTTGCTTACTCTGAATCACTTCTCTATCCTGAGCCACTCTTCTTTACTGTGTAGTATTGCTCAAAAAAATGTGAAAAAGAATGGAGGTGCCACTGGAATTCTTCAAGTAAAATCTGGATGACCACTCGCATATGTACTAGTGAGGATTTTTTATTCTAGGGCAGGTTCTCTGAGGTTACTTCTGTCTCTGAGATTCTGTGGTTGTGTGAAAAACATTCCTGTGTAGCTGTGTGTGACAGCAAATCTCTTCACATTTCCCACATAAGGGCATTCTGATGTAGTTTTAAACTAGAAGCAGAGAATTTAAGAATGAAAAAGGATTATAGGGCTCATCTCTTCATGTGATCACATGTTGAAGTCTGTAAGGGGCCTCAGAGAGAATGAAGTCCAAGCCCTTCATTTTACAGATGAGGAAGCTGAGATCTAGAGGTGAAATATGTCATTTCTCCAAGATCACACCATGATTTAGAGGCATAACTTGACCTAAAGTCCAGATCTCCTGAACATCAGGGCTGTACTGTTTCCATTTTATTCTGTCCCTTTCCTAAAGATTAGAACCGCATAGAAATAGGAAATACCAGATGATTTCACAGAAGATTTTTTAAATCTAATATTCATTATTTAAAAGTATTATCACTGTTAATATCTAGAATAGCACAATGCCTCCAAGGAATTCATGATTATTAAGGTGTGATTTGGCTTTGAGATAGTTGATTTATGTGAAATAAAAGCTAAGCTAGTGCTCAGAAATGAAAAAATGTATATCCCAAAGCACTGTTCCTAGGTTATTTTCTTCTCATCTTGATTCATGAAGTCAGGTATCACATGGAGGGTATGGTTTTTATCAACTAAAGAGAAAACATTGGAAGTGAGACAAGAAAAGAACAAAAAAAGCGCATTTATGAGTGGCTTGGCAAAGACTATGCATTTTCGTCTTGAAAGCCTATTAGGACTTTTCAATTGTGTGGATTTCACACTCCTTTTTATTTTATAAAATAGGAAATGATTACCATTTTGTGCAATGTATTGTACAGGTTTAATAGGATTGCACTCTCGCCGAGTACTGTAGTAACAAATAAATGCAATGGAGAATTGCTGACACCATCGAAAACTGCTAGTTCAACATAAATGGTTTCTGTAAATAAATCTCATGTAATTTTCCTATATGTCTTGACTGCTGCTTTCAGCTTTGCTTGCAAGCAAGTGGTTACACTAGGTTGGCCAGGGCTCTTATTTCTATCTCTTCTGCATGGTCATGGCCTAGCAGCAGTTCAAATACAGAGCCCTAAAGTGTGGAGAGACTCACACAATCTCACACAGACATGTGGCTGGCTTGGAAATTGGGTATCTTCTACCAGACTGCCAAAAGCTACAGGTGCAGGGCAAATACATGAGCAAAAAGGGGAAAGAAGGGGCTGGTTGTGCTTCTGTGCTCACCTTCATTAGACTTCAGAGGAGGTGGTACAATTTTCACTTTAATGTGCAATTTCCCAAAATAATTACCATCTTAAAAAAAAAAGTGAGTACTACCATTCTTTGAAAAAGATGAAAAGGATGATGAAGTATACAATTATGCTGGCTTTATATTAAGGATGCTTAGCTAAAAATAGTATAATTTTTTAAATGCCACTTGAGTTAGATTTTCAATTATCTATTAACTGGAATCAGGTGAAGGAATAATTGAAATTCCCTTCAATTATGTTCAACACACATTTACTGTGTGTTTTCTATGTGTCAAGTGTTCTTCTGGGTATTGGACATACAGACACAAAAATGAAACTGTTCCAGCTCTCAGGGAACTTATAGTCTATAATAGTACTTATAATAACTGTTACTATTATTGCTATTGTTGGTATAGTCTATAATAATCTGCATAACTTATGGTGTTATGTAAGAACTATTATATTACAATAACATCATAAGATTATATATATGTATGTGTGTGTGTTGTATAATACCATTATTATATAACAACATAAGATTTGCAAAGCATATTACATATATCATCTCATTTGATCCTCACAACAAGTCCACGAATTAAGGGCTATTATTATCACCATTTTACAGATGGAGAAACTGAGGCTGAGAGGTCAAGGGCTTTGCTCAAGATCACACAGCTAATAAGTGTTTAAGAAAGGATTTGAATTCAGTTCTTCCTAATTCCAAGTCTGACACTGTCCATTGAGTCACTTGCTGCTAAAGTATCTCAGGAAAATTATCATGTTATTAAAATGGAAGCTCTGGGAGAGGAAGCTGTCTCATTTTCTACATGTAGTAAGTACTTGGTAAATGTTCTTTGTTTCTGTCTCCCTTCTTTGTCTCAGTTTCTGTCCCTGTCTTTCTATGCCTCTTTCTCTCTACCTTAAAAAGACAATTTGGGAAAGGAATGAGCATCAACAATGAGGTGGAGAGTGTGAATATTTGGTAATTTAGAACAGCTGTTTGAGGGAGGTGGGTGGTATTTGAGAAGAGCTAAAAAGGAGATGGTCATTCTATAAGGCAGAAGTGAGGAAGTAGTGCCATTCATGTATGAGGGACAGCCAGTCCCTTAAAGCACAAAGATGGGAAACAACGATCAGTTGGAGAACTGAGGAGAGTAATATGATACTGCCTTTGCTTCTAAACCCCTATGTATGAAGGCCCCAGGAGAGTCATACAACCATTATTACCTGATCTACTACTAGTACATGCTATCTATTCTCAAGTCAATTGTCATTGATAACATATATCTTTCACTCTTGCCTGAATGGCGATCAGACTTCCCCCTGCCTCTGTAATCTTCCTTCCTCAAGTCCCCTAAAGCAATCCTCCCCTATTCCTCAAGAGAGGTTCTTGCCTCATGATCTTCCTCTTCTCCCTAATTCTATGCACCAAATCTCTTCTTTTCTCCCTTTACTCATTTTGGAGAAGGAAGTGGCCCTTCCTTTCACAAGGCTAAGCCCTGTACTTGTGCCCTTGATCCCATCCTATCATGTTTTTTTCTGGGACTTTCCTTATCAATTATCACCCTTCTCTTTCCAATTTTCAATCACTCATTCACTGGCTCATTTCTTGCCACCTCTATGTCAGCTGAAATTTCTTCTATCCTTAAAACTAGAAGAAACAGGAATATATTTTTAGTTTGAAATAAAGATGTTCATCCTTCTATATCTTTTATTTGTTTTATGAATAAAAAAAATGCACTGCATCAATTGATGTAGCTTGGTCCTTTGAGGTAGCCTTAAATTCTAGTCCTTCTAGTGTTAAAAACAAACAAACAAAAACATCCAGAATCATCTGACCCTATTACCAGTCTCTCAAGTTAATGCCCTATATTGGTCCTCATTTTCATAAGCAACATCTCAGAAATAAGCTGTCTATACTCATTAGCTACCCCAATTGTATCTCCCATTCCTCAAATCATAGCAACCTGGCTTCTGATCCCAGTACTCTATTGTATACTACCCTTTCTGAGTTCACTAATGATCTCTGTATTAGATTGTCACAATTAGCAAAGTGAGGTGTGAGACAAAAATAGCTAATTCGGTCTTGGGCTAAATCAACAGAAGCCAACTTTCATGAATAAGAAGGTGACCGCCCCATTGAACTCTACTCTCATCAGATTATGTCTAAAGCATTGTTTGTTTCTGAATGTAAAAATTTAGAAAGAACATCAGTAAGGTAGAAAGCATCCAGAATAAGCACCCATGGTGATGAAATCCCATGAGTCCACGTCATATGAGGATCAGCTGGAGAAACTGATAATATTTAGCCTAGAAAAAAATAAAGCTTGGAGAGGGACTGGAATGACTGCTGTCTTCAAGCATGTGGAGGATTGTCATGTGGTAGAGCAGTTAGACACGATTTTTTTTTGCCTAAGGGAAAAACCAGCAGCAATGTGTGGAAGTCACAAAGAGGAAAATTTCATAATCCTTTTTGTCCTCTCTGAACCATTTGACACTATTGATTATCCCCTTTATCTGGGTGCTCTCTACTGCCCAAATTTTCATAACACTGTTCTCTCTTGGTTCTCCTCTTACTCATGACTACCATTTTCAATTTCTATCATAAAAAATGTTAATGTCCCTTGACTTGGGCTCTGATTTGGTCTCTTTCTCTTTGTTTATTGTTTATTGAAATTGTCTCTGTTCCTCTGTCTCTGAATGTCTGTCTCTGTCTGTATCTGTCTTCCTCTTCTCCTTCTCTCTTTATCTCTATCTCTGTCTCTGTCTCTGTCTCTCTCTCTGTCATACCACATCTCCAACTTTCTGATAGACATATACATTTAGATTGTCCACAAGCAAGCATGCCTACAAAAGAGCTCATTAGACTACCCCTAAAAGTGTGCTGGAAGGATGTCCATTATCACCACTGTTATTCAATATTGTACTGGAAATGTTAGCTACAGCAATAAGAGAAGAAAAAGAAATTGAAGGTATTAGAATAGGCAAAGAAGAAACAAAGCTATCACTCTTTGCAGATGACTTGATGATACACTTAGAGAATCCTAGAGAATCAAGTGAAAAACTACTTGAAATAATAAACAACTTCAGCAAAGTTGCAGGCTATAAAATAAACTCACATAAATCATTGGCATTTCTATATACTACCAACAAAGCCCAACAGCAGGAGATAGAAAATGAAATTCCATTTAAACTTACTGCAGACATTATAAAATATTTAGGAGTCTACCTCCCTAAATAGACCCAGGAACTCTATGAACACAATTACAAAACACTTTTCACACAAATCAAGTCAGATCTAAATAACTGGAAAAAACGTCAGTTGCTCATGGGTAGGCTGAGCTAATATAATAAAAATGTCAATTCTACCTAAGCTAATTTACTTATTCAATACCATACCAATCAAACTACCAAAAAATTATTTTATAGAGTTAGAAAAAATAATGACAAGATTCATTTGGAAGAACAAAAGGTCCAGAATATCAAGGGAACTAATGAAAAGAAATGCAGGGGAAGATGACCTAGCCATTCCAGATCTTAAATTGTATTATAAAGCAGCAATCATCAAAACTGCTTGGTACTGGCTAAGAAATAGAGTGGTGGATCAGTGGAATAGGTTAAGTATGCAAGAAACAATAGTCAATAACTATAGTAATCTATTATTTGATAAAGTCAAAGACCCCAGCTTCTTTGACAAAAACTGCTGGGAAAACTGGAAAGGAGTATGGCAGAAACTAGGCATAGATCAAAATCTCATACCATGTACCAAAATAAAGTAAAAATGGGCTCATGATTTAGATATAAAGGCTGATATTGTAAGCAAACTGGAAGAGCAAGGAATGGTTTACCTGTCAGATTTATGGAGAACAGAAGAATTCATGACCAAACAGGAGATTGAGAACGTTACAAAAAGCAAAATGGATAACTTCGATCACATTAAATTGAAAAGTTTTTGCACAAACAAAGTCAATGCAACCAAGATTAGAAGGAAAGTAGAAAATTAGGAAAGAGTTTTACAACCAGTCTGTCTGATAAGAGCCTCATTTCTAAAATATATAGAGAATTAAGTCAAATTTATAAGAATACAAGTCATTCTCCAATTGATAAATGGTCAAAAGATACGAACAGGCAGTTCTCAGATGAGGAAATTAAGGCCATCAATAGTCATATGAAAAAATGCTCTAAATCACTATTGATTAGAGAAATGCAAATCAAAACAACTCTGAGGTACCACATCACACCTATCAGATTGGCTAAGATGACAAAACAAGAAAATGATAAATGTTGGAGAAGATGTGGGAAAATTGGAAAACTAATGCATTGTTAGTAGAGTTGTGAACTGATCCAACCATTTTGGAGAGCAATTTGGAACTATGCCCAAAGGGTTATCAAAATGTGCATACCCTTTGACCCAGCAATAGCGCTTCTAGGGCTATATCCCAAAGAGATCATACAAATGGGAAAAGGACCCACATGTAAAAAAATATTTATAGCAGCTCTTTTTGTGGTGAGAAAGAATTGGAAATTGAGAGGATGTCCTCCAATTAGGGAATGGCTGAATAAGTTGTGGTATATGAATGTAATGGAATACTATTGTGCCATAAGCAATGATGAACAGGCTGACTTCAGAAAAACCTGGAAAGACTTGTATGGTCTGATGCTGAGTGAAGTGAGCAGAACCAGGAGAACAATGTACACAGTAACAGTTACGTTGTGCGATGACTAATATTGATAAACTTAACCCTTCTCAGCAATACAAGTATCTAAGATGTCTCCAAAGGCCTCATAATAGAAAATACTATCCACATCCAAAGAAAGAACTATTGAATTTGAATGCAGATCAAAGCATACTATTTGCTATATTTTTCTTCTGTTGAGTTTTGTTTCCTCTTTGGTGGTTCCTCATATTGGTTCTAATTCTTACTTACAACATCAGTAATGTGAAATTGTGTTTAATAGGAATGTATACGTATAGCCTATATCGAATTGTGTGCTATCTTGGGGAAGGTGGTGAGGAGGAAGGGGGAGAAAATTTTTAAGCTCAATAGCATATGGAAGTGATTGTTGATAAATCAAAATAAACTAATTAAAATAAAAATAAATATATAAATAAAAGTGTGCTGGAGACAATTGGAATCAGTTCCTGAAAGACAATTGTTAAATTTTCAGTGTGAGCATTTATACCTCACAAATAGGTGAATGCCACAAATCAAGGCTTGTTTTTCTTGTCTAAACTTAAAGAAGTAATAGTTACAGTGAAAATTAAATTTCAAAATGTATCAGGTGTTTTTTGGAGAGCTAGGTGTTAAGCATATACCAGCATACTACTGCCCTAAACCCTTTCCTACTCCTAGAATCTCTCTTTCTGTCCAGGATGGTGCTATATTAGTCACCCAGATCTAGCAGTAATCATTGACCCTTCATTCTCCTTATTTTTTCTATCTAGTTAATTGCCAAGACTTGTTAATTCCATCACAAAATCTCTCACATGCATCATTATTTCTCTGAATCATCATCTCTGAGTGTCTACCATACTCACTGAGATCCTAATCACATCTTGCCTGCACTATTGTCATACCTTCATTACTGGTCTCTCTGCCTTCAGTCACTCTCCTCTCCAACCCATCCTTTACCCAACTGCCAAAATGAAATTCCTAAAGAAGAGATCTGGCCGTCTTACTCTTCAGCTTAAGAGGCTTCATTAGATTTCTATCGTCTTTGAAATAAAATACAAATTTCTCTTTGTTGTTTAAAACCTTTTACGATCTCGATACATCCTATCTTTCCTGGTTGATTAGACATTATTCTCCCTCACAAACTGCATATTTCAAGACCAGCTTGATATTGCCAATGCATGACATTCCACTGCCTGTGCCTTGGCACAGTCTATCCTTTATACTTGGAATACTTTCTCTCTTATCCTCTACCTTATGGAATTTCTAGCTCCTTTCAAAGGCCTTGTTCAACTGTTAGAGTCTTTTCCTACCATAGTCATTTCCTGACTCACATAGCTGTTAGTATTATTCACTTCTTGAAATTACTTTATATATTTTTTGTAATTACTTCTCCATGCACATGTTGTCATATTCTTCTCCAGTGAGGACCCTGAGGGTAGAAGATAATTCATTATCTATTTATCTACAAAACATAGTATAATATCTTTCATGTAGTAGCTGATAGATCAATTCTTGAAAACTGGATGAGCACCTGATTATGGAAGACTTTAAAGTCAGACTGAGGAGCTTGTATTTTATCCTGCATTTAATATGTTGCATCCTATCAGATAAGACAATACCTGAAGATATCTGTGCATGCAGGGATCAAGATCAGACCTTTTTTTCTTGGGAATTTTGGTTTGTCTACTGCATAGAGCAGTCAAGTTCAGTGTCAATGATATCAAATTCAAATAGAACTTAAAAATATTTTGACTTGTAAAATCATAAATTAATATAATCTATATAGTGTTTTTATTTGTTTTGATAAAAATCTTTCCCAATTCCATTTTAATCTAGTTTAAGGCTCACTTGGGCTACTTCTGGCCCTTGGGCCAGCAGTTTTATACCTTTGGAAGGGGATAGAATATAGAGGAAGACATTAGAATCATGTAGGGCATATTCAAAATGATCTGTAATCTTGTCAATTTTGGAGCACAAAATAATAATAATAATAATAATTATTATTATTATTATTATTACACTTCCTATATGCCATTCATTGTGCTAAGCAATTTACAATTATTATCTCATTTGATTATTGCAACAATGCTGAGAAGTAGGTCCTATTATCCCCATTTTACAGATGAGGAAAGTGAAGCTTACACAGTTAAGAGATATGATCTGCGTGAGGTCACACAGCTAGTAAGTGTCTCAGGCCAAATTTGAATTCATGTCATCCTGACTCCAGGTCCAGTCCTCTATCCACTGCTGCTTATTCAAGATTGCAACTCATCCAGATTGTAACCTTGGCCTGCCTAACATGTGAGCCTCTTATCATGTCCTTCCAAAAATCCAACACTGGTAGGTAAACACAACATGCTAAATGCCTTCTTCAATTTCTCCTATTTCTGTAAGGGTAGCATTCACCTTTCACTACCTACTTTCACCACATGACCAGACCTTCTCTTTTGTCATACAATTTGTTGATGACATTTTTTTTATTTCAGTCTATCTAACCTAACTCTGCCTGAATACTTTAAGGGAAAATATAGACTTTGCATTCTACTGGATGTCTTCCCAAATCAATCAATCCAAAAGGAATGATTAAATGTCTACTTTGTTCAAGTTGCTGAGGATGCAAAGACAAAAACTGCAATAGTTCCTACTCTCAAGAATACATTCTACAAGAGAAAAGAATATATAAAATTATAAATGTATACAAAATGAACATATATGAAATATATAAAAGGTATTGGGGAGTAGAGGCACTAGAGGCTGAGGAGAACAGGAAAAGTCACAAGCAGATAGTAGCTTTTGAATGCAACTGTGAAGGAAATTTCCAGAGGTGGGGAACCTGAGGCCTGGAGGCCACATGTGGCCCTCTAGGTCCTCAAATGCAGCCCTTTGACTAAACTTCACAGAATAAATCCCCTTAATAAAAGGATTTTTTCTGTAAAATTTAGACTCAGTCAAAAGGCCACACCCAAGGAGCAAGAGCTGCCACATGTGGGCTCAAGGCCAGAGGTTCTCCAACCCTGAATTAATTAAACATTCTAAGGGATGGGGATGAGGAGGGGATACATCCCAGGCATTTATTGCAAAACAATAGGTATTAAAAATGGAGTACTGTATATGCATAACAGCAAAAAGTCTAGTGTGGGTGGGTGAAAGACAAGTTCATGTCCAAGCTGGATAGATTAGTACACAATAAATCCATATATGGAAGGTTGGGAAAAGATGAAAAACACATACAATAAATGTTTATTTTATGTGTCTTTTTGACACAATACTTATATCAATATCTCCTCAATAAACTCTGAAAGTTTCATTGTATTGGGGAAAAAATTGAGATTTATTAATCTTTCTATTTTTTAAAGCCCAAATTCAGAACTTGGTGAAAGAGCATTAGTCAGGATTTGTGGGTCCTAGTTTCTCCTCTGTCACTTATGGGCCAAGTGAACTTTTGAACTTCTCTGAGCCCAAACACTTACCACTTCACAGAGTTGTTGTCAAGATTAAATGTAAAATAACTTTTTAAATTGCAAAACATTTTAGAAAGGTAAGATAGTAGTAGTATTAACATTATGGATTGCACATTTTTGTTATTGGTCTTTAGGGGAAATCTTACCTCTGACTCATAATCATCTGTGTTAAATCCCTTAATACCTTATCACTCCAGGCAACTCTCTAAGACTGTAAGCCACTAAGACAAGAAACCCTCAGAGAGGGTCCCTTATATCAATGAAATCACAAGTGCAGTCCTAGTTCTCATCATCTCAGACAGCAGTTCTTGAACTTTCTGGTCTCAAGAACCCTTTATAACTCTTAAAAATTATTGAGGACCAACAAAAGATTTTGTTTACATGGGTTAATTGGTACTTGTAGCCTTGGAAATGAAAACATCCTAGTATTATCATGAAAATAATTTTGACCACATGAATTCCCTGAAAGGATCTGAAGGAACCTCAGTGTTCACTTTCCTTGGAGATCAACAGCACCGGGGGAAAATTGATGAAAGTCAGAAATAACTTTGGGTGACTAGTCTTTGGAAATGACTTCAACTAAACCAGAGATTCATCTGCTGGCCCTAGTGCCAAGTCCAGAAAATAACTTAAATTCATTGAATAATTTTAATTGTTTTCTTATTATATTTAAAGCCTACAATTTAAGGTAGTTAAAGAGTTTCTTCCTCTTAAGAGAGTTTCAGTCAATGATCTGCAACCACTAGGATTTCACATTAATCATCCTAATACTCAGGTATATAAAGCATTTTCCTTCTCATTCTTACCTTCACATTGATCCTCTTTCTCTCCCTCTTTTCTTTCATTCTCTTCAAAGGTATTAAATGTCAACACACCACCCAAGAAAACATCGACAACTTGTTTCCATCACGTGTCCACTTTTAATTTCATGTGGTTAATTTTTCAGTGAGTATTAGAGAACTGAAATCAAAGGGAAAAAAATGTCCGAGTAAGCACTTGGCCACACTCAGAAATGCGATGAAAGCAATAAAAAGCAATGTCCCATTACTGGGAGGTGTTATTGATACTATAGAAAAATAGCCCCAACAGGGCTCTGAAACTAATTTCTTGGCTTATTTATGTTGTCCATTCCAAAAACCAAATTCTCATTTTCAGAGCAAACCAAATTTAGAACCGACTCCTCAACACTTTTGATTAGATCATGAAACATTCCACATTTAACAGTTCCACACAGTGACACATACCATATTCTTTTATTTAGGTCTTAGCCTTTGAATGTTGCTTCCATAATCACTTAGAGAGGCAGAGTGATATGGTGGGAAAAGCACTAGATTTGTATTCAGAGGACCTGAGTTTGTAATCCTGAATCTGATACTACCCTGATAACCCGAATTAAATCACAGCCTCTCCCAATCTCAGTAAAATAAGGAGGCTAGATTAGATTAGATTAAATTATCAACCAGTATTCACTAAACACTTGCTATTTACCAGGTAATATGCTAAGAACTGGAAATACAAATAAAGTAAAAATATATTCCCTGTTCTCAAATTGCTTACTTTCTAATGGAGGAAGAAAATAGATACAAGGAGGCATAGTAGAGAAATTCCTGAATACAGCCAGAAGAAGAACGAGATCACTGGCCTGTCTACCCTCCTTAAAAGGAAGTTCTGAGAAGTCATCCAATCAGAAGGAGAGGCCAAAGAATGGGAGGGTATTTCTAATGTGTGAATTCCAGGTCTGAAGTAGGGCTTCTGGAAGAAGAGCTAAGGCAGAGCAGAGAAGTACAGAGTATGTCTGGGAGAGGAATTGCAGCTATGTGGTGCAGTGGTTAGGCCTAGAAGCTTGAAGACCTGAGTACAACTCTGGCCTCAGATATTCACCAGTTGTATCACACTAGGCAAATCACTTAACCTCTCCTAGCACCAGTTTCATCATCTATAAGTATTTAATAATAGTATCTAACAGATGAGTTTGTTGTTAGGATAAAAAGAAAAAATATATTTATAAAGTTCTTTGCAAACCTTAAAGCTCTACATGAATGCTAGCTATTATTATTATTATTATTGTTAAGGTCCCATCCATCATGTTTTCTAGGTTATTATATGTTTTGTTCACAGAAAATAGTTTGCCTAATAATTTATATCCATAATTCTTAAAGATATACCTCTATTGGAAACATGACTTTTATTCAGTCAACTGCTTTGGATAAATGGCATTATTTCCTGTTATCCAAATTTTATACTGTCCTCCCTACTTTCTTCAGGCAAAAACATTCAGGGACCACAGACTCTAGAAGAGTTTTATCTGTATGCTTCATACCAGCATCTTTATTAGAGAAGTTATTGTCCCCCTCTCAGTGGTAAGGGCATTTTAAAAGAGGAGACTGGAGAGTAGGAAATGCTAAATCGAAAGAGAGGAGATCTTAAAGGTGGTACTTCAGGTACCATGGCAGCAAAGTGTACAACATTTTTGGCCACAAGTGTATTCCCAGAAATTCTCACATAACTCATGTAAGTGGCCACTTATGCTTTCTAGAAGTGGAAACACTTTGATTAGAACACCATACTCCTAAGTTACTATGCCCAGAATTAGTTTCCTTGGCAACTTCCAGTAGTAGTAAGTTCCTTGAAGTTGGGGATTGTTTATCTTTCTTCTGACAGCACTTCCCCCAGTACCTGGCGTACAGCAAGTGCTTAAAAACATTTGCTGATTGATTGATCAATTTTTTCTTGGACCTTCAGTGCCAAGCACAGTTCCCTGCAATTAGTAGCCACTTAGGAAATACCTGTTGAATTGAATTGAATTAAAATATTGAGAAATCTACATTCGAATACTACTTTTCTGAAGATCAAGAATCATTAAAAAAATGGAAGTTTTTTTGGAGGGTAACTATGCTCAGCCCAAAGAAGGCGATAAAGCTTTGTTGTCTTATCTGCATCTTTTTGAGAAGGTTCTTGGATATTCATTGAGATGTACAGCAATAGTGGATCCTGACATTGTTAGAATGTCTAATTTCATTTCCTACTTAGCATATGCAGTATCCCATAGTGCAGACTCTGTTAGTTAGGTGACTGCCATACACCCATCAAAGAAAGAAAGGACAGGAGAGAGAGGAATTGCTGGAGGACCTGACCTCCTGCAGAGTACATCTCAGGGTTTTGCAGAATATTCTTCATTCTGGCTCTAACTGGCAGGACGAGCTAGGCTCCGCATTAGTCATTGTCATCACCAGGCCTTTGCTACCTGAAAGCTGGAGTCTTATTAGGCAGTACTGCTTACTATCTTCATCCATTCCTCTGAGAGAGAGCACTTGACAGACAGGAACCAAGCCAGTGTTTCACCAGTGGGGCTGGAGACATGCAAAGTGTCTGTCAACACTTCCTATCACTGTCTAGCTTATGCAGAGGTAGTGCTTCCCACCCACTCCTGCACCCCTGTCTCCTGATGTATTCATCACCAGGCTGCAGACACCTAGTTAATCCATTTAGAACCTATCAGCTCTGTTCATCGGCTCATAAACCTATTACCTTGGAGGCGCTGTGCTCAGGGACACAGGTGCCAGACCAGTGCACAAAACCCAATTGAGTTATGGAGCCAGCGGTGAGTGCCTCCAAATCATGATTCTGACTGCATGGGGAATTGCCCGTGTTATGTGGCAGCAGCCACTTTATTAAATATCGATTTAAATCACAGCCTTTAATCAAATCTGATAGAAGACCTTTTTCACCTATTCCCCTCTTATGCTCCTCCCTTCCCCCCTTCTCTTCCAGGGGGCTTGGCTGGTGACATAGGAGCCCAGGAATGAATGGTTAGCAAGCAGCTCTGCAGAAAGCCTTCCTCAACAGTAATGAGGCATTTGTGATAATCGAGTGATGAAATGTAAATGGGCAGTAATGAGCACAATTACATCCACTAGGGAACCATCAAAGCGGCTTCTTTCCTCACAGATAGATGAGCTCTTTCACTGTCATTGCCCACTGCTGACTTCACTGGGAAGCCTGGTGCAGAGGTGGCAAAGGGGGAAGAGGCAGGACATCCAGTGACTGTAGGAAGCCAAGCTGGGGGGAGAGGGAGGAAAGGGAGAGAGAGAGAGAGAGAGAGAGAGAGAGAGAGAGAGAGAGAGAGAGAGAGAGAGAGAGAGAAGCTTGCTGACTGATAGCAGCCAGGTTAAAAATAATTGAAAAAAAAAAAAAAGCTTGAGCCCGTTTGAATACTATCATCTCTGATGTAGATCCTTCTCTGCTTTCAGCCCCCTCCTCTTTCCCTCTCGTTCAGAGTCCTTAGGGATGATTTGATTTGCTGCAATGTTTGAAAACTGGCTCATTGTGCTAACAAGATTAAATTTGAACCTCTGTCTGCTTGCTACACTGAAATTGTGCAGGGTGACTAGGACCCACTGGCTTTTCTCTGGAACCAGAGCCAAGAAATGGGATGGTTGCCAGGAAACACAAGCACCACGGCTGCTTATGTCATCTTTGCAGTAAGGGAATTGCAGGGAGAAATACTGACATTTTCAGGAAACAGGACAGCTCAGCACTTCAGTAATCTTTCAGCCCATTATTAACAAAATCTCAGAGTATTTGGCCATACATAATTCTATCAAAACTGAACAAGTTCCTGTAGGAGATGAAAAAAAAGTTTAAAAAAAAGAAAAAAAATTGTAGGAGAGGAACAACTGGATAAAGTTTTGTTATTGATGTCTTATGTGAAAAATTTGGTGGTGGGTTCTATCCCAGAGCACAAATAAAATGAATTATTGGACATCATCTTCTTAATGTAGCTGCATGACAGCCACTCTTCTTTCCTTCTTTTAGAGAGTTTAATAGGTTAATGAAGCCGAAATGTGACTGTAAAGGATTGGGCTAGAAATTTGAATATTGGCCTCATGCATTCTGATGAGGGAAAAGAAAAAAAAATTCAAATGGACCTCCTGAATTTGGAAGCCCTTAAGCCCTCATGTGATGACTGTACACTATAACATTCCTAAATTTTTTATTTCTTGTACTGAAATTTCTCTTCCTATGTTCTTCACTGTATGAGTCATAACATTTTTTGTGTAGTCTAAGCTGGTAAGTGATCATGACAATATTATGCAAGGTCCAAATTTTGCCTTTTGATTTCATGGATCAATCTGTTGAATTTTACATAAATATATAAAGAAAAATTTGGCTGTCTGGTTCATCCTTACTTCCAAGCTGACTTTGCACAGCCCTGCCTCACTGAAATCCAATTCATGTGCAAGTCATGGCATCACCTTCCTGATGTCATGGTCCTCTTTAAGAATGAAGGACAAACAACAACCTGTGAGTAGCGGGAGCTGCCCCACCGGTGACCCAACTTACCACTTCCATTTGGACAACTCAACTTTTTCCTTCCTTCCTTCTTTCCTTCCTTCCTTCCTTCCTTCCTTCCTTCCTTCCTTCCTTCCTTCCTTCCTTC
>NW_020940355.1:17036274-17080152 GCF_900497805.2 Vombatus ursinus | reverse complement strand
TTCCTTCCTTCCTTCCTTCCTTCCTTCCTTCCTTCCTTCCTTCCTTCTTTCCTTCTTTCTTTATTTCTTCATTCCTTTTTTCCCTTCCCTTCCCTTTTTCCACTCCTTTTCCACTTTCCTTTCCCTCTGTCCACATAGAGTATCATACACTTACCTGTCAGTGCTCTGTCCAAAGGAATGTAAATTTGGATCACTGAAACCTCAAAAGATATCTTGGCTTAGATTTCTTTCTTATGGAACATGCCTTAAACCCATATCACTCTGGCTCTTACTCTCACAGGCTGGCCAACAATAGCTTGCAGCCCAAGTACACAGGGTCATTGTTTGCCCCTGGAATGCTCAGAGTGAATGTAAATAGCAATTGTTTCTGTTTTGGCCAGAAACCCTGAGCATCTTCCCCTGTGGAATTGATTTTTTTTTTTTCTGACTAGGAAAAAGAGGTCATTATTTTCCTTATTTCTTACCTAGCCTTAATTACAGAATGGGCAGTGACTCAGTCAAATTGAGACCTGGGAAAGACCTTAGCTTAAAAAGGCCATGATCTCCCACACCACTGGACCCAGATGGCTTCAGAGGAGAAAGTGAGGCTGGTGACTTCTTTGCACAGCCTTCCTTCACTTAAATCCAAGTCGCTTGCAAGTCATGGCATCACCTTCCTGATGTCATGGTCCTCTTCAAGAATGAAGGACAAACGACAACAACTTCCCAAGTACTTCAAAGAATAGAAGCTGGGTAATAAGAACATCTTTAACCACATGGACAATAAAGTTTCCAAGTTGATTTAAATGTAGTGACTATTTCCTTTTATAGTTCGTCAATAAACATTTGTTAAGCTCTTACTATGTGATAAGTACCAAGAACTTCTATTATTGACTCATAGGACCTTAGAAGCGATTTGGTCCATACTCCTCATATTCCAGATGGGGAAACGGAGACCCAAGAGACTCATTCAAGTCACACAGGTGGTAAATGACAGACCTAGGATTGAAATTCAATTCCTCTGACTCCTAATCTGGAGCTCTTGCCCACTGTACCATAATACTCCATGTGACTAACTGTAATTGCAATTAAAACATACCATGAATTTTTATGTATGATCTAAGAATCTTGGTCAAAGCTTATAGTGCTAGTGGAAAATAACCATCAACTACATGGTTACCATCTCGTACTCATTTTACTGACTTACATTTACAAAGCATAGATGTTATGGAAAATACAGAAATTGTTCCATGAAGGAACATAAGTTACAATCAGCCCAGAGCATAAAGATTCCCCAAATCACTTATTTTCCTGTGGTGGATAGTTTGAAGTATACAAATACTTGCCATGAATCTCCGTTGTGCTTTTCTGTGTAGACACAGCCTACCTAAAAACAATTTCTAATATCTCCTTCAAACTTATCAATAAAAAAAATTCTCACAGAAACATAAGATGTATCAGGAACAGATATACCCAAGAAAAAAAGTCATAGTGATGTTTTATGTTTTTTTTTTGTTTGTTTGTTTGTTTTTGTTTTTTAGGCAATTGGGGTTGTGACTTGCCCAGGGTCACTTACAGCTAGTAAGTGTCAAGTGTTTCATCTGAGGCCAGATTTGAGATCAGGTCCTCCTGACTTCAGGGCTGGTGTTCTATTCAATGTGCCACCTAGCTGCCCCTGTTTTATGGTTTAAAAACTTAAAACAGCACTAAGATTTTTGAGAACACCCAGCATATAGAACAGGTGTTCACAACGTACCCTATGTAACTAATATATAGGTTCATGTTAATTTCCTTTCTCTTAATAAATCAGTTCAGAAGTGTCATGTGACTTATAATTGTTACTGATGGCAAGTGAATGAATATTTTAAGTGTGATGTAAGCATAGTACAAAGCTAGTCCTTATTTTGTCCTTATTGATAAAATAAACTTCTTCCAACAGCAAAAAAAGTTCTAGGAATCAATATTCTAAAGAGTCAACCCAATTCACGTAATAACCTTATTAACATGCATCTTGGGGCCCCATATAATGGGAACATCTTATTAAAAAACATTATTATTAACTAAATATTTCGATACTTCAACAACTAAACCCCCTTGGATGGCATTCAAGAGAGATTTGCCTTACGCTGAAATATGCTCTGTATAAGGAATAGTCTTGTAGTAAATTTTGAGTGTTCATGTATGAGAGGGTCTAACTAATCCCTTCCTAATAAGCTGTTTCATTGTATAAATGGCCTTATTTCACTCTGCAATAAATATTCAATCATTCATGGATTTCTCACATCACCTATGTCAATGGCCATTTCCTCAGAGTTAGAACCAAACTCTTAAGCTCATTCAGTGACTTTCAAACCCCATAAGTCAAGGAAAAATCAAAAGTGAGGTGGGAGATAGAAACTATGGCAGTTATGAATTCCTGTTAATTAGAGGTTTCTGCCCATGGAACAATAGCATGACTAACACCAGGAAATTATGCTCAATTGATTCAATGTAATGCCCTATTTGAATATCCCTATTGAAGGTTATTTTGCTAAGGTTAAGTAAACATTTTGTTTAAATCTTGTTAATAGTGTACAATGATCAACTATGATTGACTTTGCTCTCAGCAATACAATGATTCAACGTAACTCCTAAAGACTCATGATGGAAAACGCTATCCATATCCAGAGAAAACAACTGATGGAGTCTGAATGTAAATCAAAGCATACTATTTTCATTGTCTTTATTTTTTTCATGGTCTTTTACCTTTTATTCTGCTTCTTCTTTCACAATGTGACTAAGATGGAAATATATTTTATATGATTGTGTATATATAACCAATATTAAATTGGGGAAGGGGAAAGAATAGGGGAGGAAGGGGGGGAGAAAAATATGGAACTCAAAATTTTATGAAAAAGACAAAATTATTTTACATGTAATTGAAAAAATAAAATACTATTTAAAAGAAAAAATGTTATTAAATATCTGCAGTGTCAGACCGAAACTACTGTCTAATTTTCTAAGAAAGGGCCAATCCCCAATAATCCCAATTACAGTAGGTCATTGGTGAGATGCAAACATCTGGGCCTAAGAATAAGAGCAAGGATAGATACTGTGCTGTAACACAGTGCTATGAATGACTGGAAGGCATAGAGATAGAAGATTGCTGGGGCAGGCTTGATGTGGGCTATCCACCAGAGAGGTTAATTGTTTCTAGATGCTGAAGAAGCACCAAGAAATCATCCTCCTTTAATTTTGGAAAATAAATACCAATTACTCCACCCACACCCTCATTTTATGATGGCAAGAAAGGGCAATAGGGTGAATTGCTCATTCTTTGCAGATGCTGTCCTGTCCTAGTATGACCCAGCTCTGCCCTCTTTGTTAGCCATCCATCAGGGGATTGAAACCTGAATGTCCATCTTGTAGAACTGCTCTATTAATGAATGATTGGAAGAATGATCCTCTGCCTTTGCACAAACACCTACTAAGCAGTACAAATGCAGGCAAACTGAGAGGTTCATAAATGGTTGAACATTGATTGCAGAGCAGAACCAAATCACTTGTACAATGAAGCATCTTATTAAGGTAATAGCCACATATACATTTCCAAAAATTGGTTTGTCTGTTTGTTTAAGTAAACATGGAGTGAAGGGTTTAATGGGAATGCATTCACCATAAACGAAATTGTTATTAAGGTGGGGTGACTACATGAAGACGTGATCAATGGTTCCCCAAAGTTCAGGCTTTTTGAATGATGAACAATGATCATTTGAAATCCTCTCTATGTGATCTGTTCTGTGGGAGAAGGATGTCAGTGTAAAGTGCTAATAGCTGATTTGTGGTCAATAGTGTAAAGAGAAAAAAATGGGTTCACTGTGGCTTATCCCAGTGGGGGGAAATGTATCTCTTGCTTTTCTAGGGTTATAAGAATTGCATTGAGAACCCCAGGAGAGGCAAATTGTTAGAAGGAAGCTAGAGGTTTTAAAGAGTTATGGCATCATGAAAAGTAGGTACCACATAGTAAAATCTTGATTAACCTTGACTGTGTAAAGAATGGGATATTCTTATTCATTGAATTTTGTTGAAATTTCTTTTTGAAAATCTTCCTAAAATGTATTAGTCTGTATTCCTTCTTTAATGAGTACATGAGTGAGGTAACTGAATCATTATTTGATTATTAAAGTCTTGCAATGTTTCAAGGTCATGGTAATGGATATTACTTTTTATTATATGATTCAGTCAGGGCTAGACTGATGTAAACCCAAGTTACAAATGTCCAATGAGATGAGTAACTCTGGAAGGTAGTCAAGGAAACTATTGAAACTTTCTTTTTTTCTCATCTACCACAACTTTCTTTAATTTTTTTTTTGCTGTCTTCCCATTTCTTCTCCTCCCAACCATAGACATTGGAAATGCCTATGATTGTTTACCCTACAACAAACACTATGTCCCACTTCTTATACTATTCTAATGTTAGTTTAAGGGAGGATATTAGTGAGAGGATTAAAAGTCTTGAGTGGGAAGGTAGAGGAAAGAATAGATCTTCTCCATACATACTTCTTTTTTCTTGAGAGAGCCCCTTTGTTTTGACATGAGACACCCAAATAACCCCTGCTACCAAGTGCAGTCCCTAAAAAACATATGACCAATTGCTAACAGAGAGGAGTATTTCTTTTTAACTTTGATAACACGACACAGAGAAGCAAGTGAATAGAAGGTTTTCTTTGAAGTCAGGAAGACTTGCATGCAAGTCCTGCTTCATACTCAATGTAGAATTTTAAGAGTGCAAGGAACCTTGGCAGCCATCTCGTCCATGCCATACACCAAATGATTCACCAAAACAATATATGCAACTAGTAAAGTCTCAGTCTCTGCTTGAAGAAGACTTCCAAGGAGGGAGAACCCACCAACTCCCAAGGCAGCCCTTTCAACTTGTAGACAAGGCTAATTGTTAGGAAATTTTTTCCTGCCATCAATGTTTAATTCTATGCAACATTCACCCATTTCTTCTGGTTCTACCTTCTACAGCCAAATAGAACAAGTCTAATCCCTCCTCCACATGACAGCTCTTCAAGCACATGCCTCCCTTGAGTCTTCTTTTCTCCAGGCTAACCATGCCCAGCTACTTCAATCTACCCTAATATGCCATGCACACAGGGAGTTTCAGCATTATGATTACCATCTTCTGGATGCTCTCCAGATTGTCAAGGATTTTGTAAACCCTGGTGCCCATAATTAAACAAAACACTCAGGGTGAGGTGTAATGATGCAAAGTACAATGGGATTATCACAACTCTACTTCTGGAATCTGTACCCCTCTTAATGTAGTCCAAGATTCCATTAACTTTTGAAGATTGCACATTATAACACTGACTTCCATTGATCTTGCAGTCCACTAAGATATCCAGATCTTATTTAGAACAACCTGCTATTTGTGGAATCCTATCCTACCTTATATGTGTGAAGTTGATATGTTTTATATCCAAGGGAAAGACTTTACATTGATCTCTATTGAACTTAATCTTATTAGATTCAGGCCACTGCTCTATCCCATCAAAATTCTTTTGGGACTTTGACTCAGTCATCCAGTATGCTAGCTTTTCTCTCAGCATTATGTCAATTGAAGATTTTATAAGCCTTTTATCTCTGCCTTTACTGAAGTCATTGATAAAAATGCTAAACACCTCAGTGATCAGGTATAAAATCTGGAAATACTCCACTGGTTACTACCTCCTGCCATGTTAGTTTTGAATAATTAACAACTGCTTTTTGCCATACACTAGCTGTGTGACTAAGGGCAAGTCATTTAACCTCTCAAGGCCCAAGGAAACCCACCAAGACCATAAATCGCAGGAAAAATATCAATATGCATTGGTAGAGAGAATTTTCTTACTAAAAGCTCAATACATTAATAAAATCACAAATATGGATACTATATATGTATATATATACATACATATATACCTACATGTATATATATGTATATATGTTATGAAATGTGTGTATAACAAATAGTATATGTGATTTTTTAGTTATTTGTGATTACATATATATGATTTAATTTACATATGTACATATATACAAATATAAGCACATATATAAATATACACACACAAATACATATGTGTATATATTTGTACATTTCACATGTGTATATGTGAAATATATAAATATATATCAATATTATATGTGATGTTATTAATATTTTATGTCATTAATAATGTAGCATTGTACCTAATGTTATATAACATGCTTTACTAGCATTAACCACAGTATTTGACCAGAGTTTTGTTGCCACCAAATGTTGACTTTTTAAAAATTATTATCATGATAATACCCAAGGGTTCATCTCAACACTCTGCACCTTGCCCCCAACATGTGAGACCCTTGAACACTATGCCAGGTTTGGAACATACCATGGGCATGGCTCAGCCTCTTTTCAAAACCATAGCTCATGGTTTTGAATCCCATAATTGTATATCTTTTACCAGCCATGCACATAGGATTATGCTCTCCTACAAGTTATCATGCCACAGTAAGGAAGATGCTACATGTAAAAAACATTATCAGGGAACATGAATACTGTGGCACATTTGTTGGGAGTATATGTGTACTATGCACACATATGCCTTGAGCAACTCTCTCTAGCCTCTGATGCTATAGAGCCATCAATGTCATTGGGTGATGCAAGATGGTGAGTTTGTTATTTCTAATAGGTTTGGTTCCTTTAGTGCACAATCTTCTACTGGACACATCTACAGTTGCATACCTCTGTTACTTTATTTTTGGAGGTCTCTGCAAAGTTTATCTTTCCAACTATCTGCATGAGTGTAGCTGATAGGTAGCCTCTCATTGGCAGGGGGAGAGTTCAGCCCTTTTAGCCATAACCCCAGGTTTTTATTGCCTAGGACTATAGCAGTTCCTGGGTTTAGCAAAATTTGGTTCAATTGGCTCATGAGTATCAAATGCTAAATTACAAACTGCAAATTAGGAATTCATTTATTGTTATGCTGATTATATAGACATAAGAAAGTTATGGAGAAAACATTAAAGAAGATTTAACTTAAGAGAATGTCAGTACATTTTTTTTCAGAGAACTAGTTGTTAAATTTACTAACAAACACCTGTTTGTATACATGTGATGATAATTTAGACTTGAGAATGGATGTAAAAGATAAAGTTAAGAAAATACATGCTCAGAAAAAGAAGGTAGGTCAGTAATTTAGCCAGAGAGAGGAATTACAGATGGACAACCTGGTGATATCCAAGAGGGAAAAAAAAAGACCTAGAGGAAGGATTCTGGCAAGTTGCATGGAGAAGTGTTTATGGCAATATATGGGCAAGAATTAACAGAGAATGAAAAAAAAAACATAGATGGATTTTGATTTATTCCAGTACAGTGCATCATGAATCCATTGTTGTGTTGAAGATAATGTTGCTACATTAGTTGGTAGAGTCTACTGTCCTGCTACTATAATACTATTCTTAAGGTACATTATAAGTTAAATAGGATAGGGATGTCCAGAAAGCCTAACCACTATGCAAGACATTATATTTTATAGGAAAATGTGTTCTAGGTTCCAAAAAATAATCCTAGAAGAAAATTTTTGGAATACAGTCCAACTAATACTTTGGGAACTTCACTGTAACTTGTAAGCATTAGTCTGGGAGTCAGGACATCTGAATTTTAGTCCCAGCTTTCTTTCTAACACATCTAACACATTCTTTTTTTCTCATCTGTGAAATGAGATGATTGGGTAAATTGATCTCTGAAGCCCCCATTTCAACTTTAACACTTTATGACCCATGTAGATGCATAATGTGACACTGGCCTCCTGGCTGTTCCATGAACAAGACACTCTATCCCTTCATTCTGGGCATTCTTTCTGACTGTTCTCCATGCCAGGAATGCTTTCCTTCCTCCATGCCAACTTCTGACCTCCCTGGCTTCCTTTAAGTCCCCACTAAAATCTTACTTCCTACAGAGAGCCTGCCCCAAACCCTCTTAATTCTAGTACCTTCTCTCTCTTCTGTTACTACAATCCAATATTTATCCTCCATTTAGATTTGCTGATATGTTGTCTCTTCAATTAGATTGTAAGCTGATTGAGGGCAAGGACTGTCTTTTGCCTCTTTTTTTTTATCCCCAGTGTTTATCATAGTGTCTGGCATATAGTAGGTGTTTGATAAATTTTTATTTAATTGAATTGCATTGAATTTTGAGTGACAGTGAAGCAATAAGTCCCTTTTTTGTTATAGTCATTTAAAAGTTCATTCACCCTGATAAATCAGGGTGAATGTATATATATATATATACACACACAAGTCCCTGGGTGCTTTGTTGTTGTTGCTATTGTTTTGTTTTGAATATCAGCTGTGATTTTCCTTTTTTTCCTAAAATGTAAACACAGAGAAAATATCTTGTTAATTGAATGTTTCTTTTATCTAGATTTTTGTTAATTGAGGTTTTATTCTACTCCTTTCTCACTGGTTGGATAAAACCCAAGCAACCCAGTAAGCATGCATTTTCATGCGCATAGGGATATTTATATTAATTTAAAGCATGTTCTATCAATTGAAATTTAATTTAATTCAGATATAGCTTGCACTGTTTGAAAAAAAAAGAACAAATTAATACTATAAATAAAATTGCAAGGGGAATATTTGACCTACTTAGGCTCATAGGCTCTAAGAGAGCAAACTTTAAAAGTACAATGATGGCAGTTTTGCATGCAAAATGATTGGTATGCTAATTACAAATCATTCTTATCTATTCACTAATATAGTTTCTTTATTCATTAAAGAAAGAGCTGAATGTGACAACACTTTTTTTTTTTAAATCCTGGTTCAAATTACTACATATTCTTGAAAGCTATTAAACACTGAAATTCTTTTCAAATATTTTACTTATCACACCAATTTTCCTCAAATTATTTCAAAATAGCAAAGCTTTACTATAGTTTCCTTCCCCATAACTATTAGTCAATCAGTCACTAAACATTTATTAAGTACCCACTATGAACCAGGCACTGTTCTAATCACAGAAGATGGAAAAACAACAACAACAACAAAACAACCTAATAAAAGATAGTACCTACTTTCCAGGAATTCACAATCTAATGAGGAGACAGCACATAAACAAGGAGATACAAACTATATACAGTATAAATTTGAAATAATTAAAAGAGGGAAGGCACTAAAATTAAAAGCAATTGGGAAAGACTTCCTGTAGATGATGAGATTTTAGCTGTGCTTCATGGAAGCCAAGAGACGGAGATGAGGAAGGAGATAATTCTAGGAATAGGAGACAACCAGTAGAAATTTGGAGTTGATGTATCTTATGTGAAGAATTGCAAGGAAGCTAGCGTCACTGGATCACAGTGAGTGTGTATGTGTGTGTGTGTGTGTGTGTGTATGTGTGTATGTGTGTGTGTGCATATGTGTATGTATGTGTGTGTGTGAACACTCACGTGTCTCTTATGGAAGGGGAGATATAGGGTAACGAGACTGGAAAGAGGAAAAGGGCAGACTATAAAGGGTTTTGAATAACAGAGGATTTTATAATTGATGCTGGAAATGATAGGGAGCCAATGGAGTACTTTATTGAGTAGGAGGGCAATATGTTCAAATCTGCACTTTAGGAATCTAACAATTTGAAAGCTTAATGGAATGTGGACTGGAGTGGAGAGAGACCTGTGTCAAGAAGACCAGCCAATAGGCTGTTACTACAGTCCAAACAGGAAATGATGAGAGCTTACACTAGTCTCAAAGGAGAAAAGGGGGCATATTTGAAATATTTTATGAAGGGAAAATCAATAGCCTTTGGCAGCAGATTAGATATGGGCAATGAGAGAGAGAGAGAGAGCAGTAACTTAGGTTGTAAGCCTGCGTAACTGAAAGTATGGTGATTCTTTTTATATCAGTAGAGAAGTTATATAGAGGAGATGGTTTAGGGGGAAAGATAGAGAGTTTAGGTTTGGACATGCCAAGTTTAAGTCTATTGGACATTGAGTTTGAAGTGTCTAATAGGTAGTTAGAGATGAAAGACTGGAGATCCTGAAGAAAGGTTAGGGATAAATAGGTAGATTTGAGGATCATCAATAGAGAAATTATCCAATTATATCACATCTAATTATATATGTATAAATATATACTTATATACATACATACATACATGTATTATATTGATGTATAAATTATATTGATATAATATTATCAAAGTATATAACAATACACTTTGATAATATTTAATTATCAAATTGAATTCTTGGGAGCTAATAAGATTTCCAAATGAAATAGTATAGTGGGAAAAGAATAGAGAAGCTTTCAAATCAGAATCCTCTGGGGCATTCACCTTTAGTGAATATGACCTGGATGGAGATCTAATGGGAAACTTTCAAGTGGTCACATGGGTTGGAGGAGAACCAGGAGAGAGTAGTGGTGCAAAACCTAGATAGAAGCAAGTATCAAGAGGGTGATCAAGCATTTCAAAAGCTTCAGAGAGGCCAAGAAGAATGAGCACTGGGAAAATGCCATTAAATTTGGCAATTAAGAGATCATTAGACACTTTGGAAAGGACGGTTTCTGTTGAATGATGATGTCAGAAGCCAGAACATGGAGAATTAAGAAGAGAACAAGAGAAAGGAAGAAAAGGCACCTTTTGTAAGTGAATTTCTATATGAGTCTAGATATAAACAAGAAGAGAGATATGAGGAAAACTAGATGGGATCTATGGATTAAATGAGGATTGTTACTCCAATTTACTAAGGAATATACTATTATTAGTACTATTAGAGTATTAGTACTCTTATTTATACGGTGCTTTGCTACTCACAAAATCCCTCTGAAGGAGGTAGAGCAAGTATCCTTACCAGCATTAAGCAGACTAGGGAATTGAGACTCTGCAAAGGAAGGAAGTTAAGCAGAAAGTTAGTGATGCGATTGACTTAAGAACGTAGGTCAAGACTTGCTCATGTTCATATGCCCAGTAAGAATTTGATCCCAGAATTAAGTCTAAGCCATATGACTCAAATTCTGTGTTCTTTCCACTATATAATGCTGTCATTTGTTGTATTGTCTGTACAGAATTCTATTGCCCTACTGACTTTAAACATGTCGCTGGTAATTAGAGCCCAGGCTCAAAGGAAGAGATGAAAGTCACCACACTGCTCCCTATCAATAGTGGAGGGAGATTCATGATGTAATATGAGGTTAGAAGAATTAGATAAATTTCATATTGTATATTATTTGTGGATTTGTGTCACGTGCTTTTCTAAGGTGCCATTATTGAGAGCTGGCTATTAGTTGGTCAGTCAGTAAATATTTTTTAAGTATTTACTTGCATCGTGCAAGGCAATGGGCATTAATTTTTTTTTTAAAAAAAAAAGTAAAAGACTGACACTTACTAGCTGTGTGACCCTGGGCAAGTCACTTAACCCCAATTGCCTAAAAACAAAAAACAAAACAAAACAAAACAAAAAAAGGTAAAAGACAATCCCTGCCCTCAAGGAGTTTACAATTCAGTGGAGGAGACAACATGCAAAAAAAAAAAGTATGCACAAAAATGCTACATACAGGTTAAATAGGAAATAATTAAGAGAGGGAAGGCACTAGAATTATCAGAGATTGAAAAAAAGGCTTCCAGTACAAGGTGAGAGTTTAGCTAGGACTGGAAGGAAGCCAGGGGATCCAGGAGGCAGAGATGAGAAGAAGAGAAAACATTCCAGGCATGGAGCATAGCCAGAGAAAATTCCTATAGCTGAGAGATGGAGTGTCTTGTTTGGAGGAAGAACAAGAAAGTCATATATCCTATATAGGATTATGAAATATACCTAATTTGTAAACACATTCATTCAACGTTTTATCATCCTGTACCTTTCACTCTTCCCTTTCCCCTTCCCCCCTCTCCCCACCCCAAGCATTGTGTTTTGAAGACTGTGAAGTCCAGGCCTTTGGCCACATGTAGGCTACCTTCCAGAAGAAAAAAAATGTAAAGCTCATTTGATTCCTCCAGCAGTAACACTGACCTATTGTATGAAGTAAATATCAACAATTTGTTTCACTTTTAACCCTCTCACATAGCCTCTCCCTCAGTTACTCATGATTGTGGTTAGAGGAGGCTATTTTCCCCTGACAAAAATGGGCCATTTTTTTTCCTGTTCTGCAAAATCTGGAACACAGATCATTATAGCGCTTTTGGCAGCTAATTTGAACATCAGTGACTCAACTTTGAGAAGAAGCTTTTTCTGCCCTAAAGAATCTCCACATTTTCAGACTCCAGTAATTGAAAAATCCCCAAACACTCACTCACAGAGGAGATACACATTACTGTAGGAACAGTCTACAAATTGTAAAGTATTCAATTTACATCCCTAGCACCTCAGGGCAGTTGTGAAGAATTTATATCTTTGGGAACCTTTGAACTAACAAAAGATAACATTTCACAGTAAAGTCTAGTTGCATAAAAGTTTTTAACTCCTCTCTCTCTCTCTCTCTCCCCACCCGCTGTATCTTCTTATTCCACAGGAACTCTTTTCACAGACTCACAGGAAAGGATTCTTATTCACTAGGATGCTTCCTCTCTGTCAGAGAGTTATAGAATTAGAAGATAAAAAAGAAAGAGAAAAATAAAATATGGGAACATTTCATCCATCAAAAATGATACCTGGATTTATGAACTAATTATTCTTAATTCACTGCCAAGTTATTCATGTAAGTCATTGTTTTAAAGCTGCCATCATCTTTTATCTTTATGGTTATATAGCTAAATTGAAAAGCCAAGATGAAAAGGTCTGGAGCTCTTATCCAAGTAAATAGATTATTTTGGATGATAAATAAATAGTGTTTTTGAGGATATTTAGGAGAAATGTTTTTAGTTAAACATTGTAACATGTAACATCCATCAAGCCAACTTCCCAAAAGATTTTGATTAACAAATAAAAACTGTTCGCCTTGTTAATTACAATGTGTACCCAACTTCCCTTCCCCCAAGAACCTTAAATGAGTCCTTTAATTTAAAAAATCTGCTTCTACAGTATTCTGTTTCTCGTATCTTCCTAGTCTTGTAAATGAAGCTGTAAGAAATTAGCAACAGATTATATAGGCTTTATATTTTCTAGTTCGGAAATGATCTTTCTCTTCCTCTTCCTTCAGCCTTTGATCAAAGATGATTTCTTGTACAGTAATTGCTATTCTGATGACAACCTTACCTCTTACTGAATTTTACATTTGAGCTGAAAATAGAGACAGCAAAGGATAATTTGTTTTGTAAAGCCTTTCCAAACCGTTTGGTTATCATTTTCTATCTAATACTAACTAACTATTCTGTGGCAACACAAATGAAAGTTTTAAAATGCAATCATTAGTTAACATTTTTTTTCTAGTAGTAGTAGTAGGGGGTGTGTGTATAAAAAATTGATAAATGCTTCTGCTAACTAATAACACGGAAATCAACAGTCTTATAAAACTGGTTTATACAACCCAGAAAATTAGGCAATCCATCATGACTGATTTGTTCACATTTCCCCCTGCAAATAAGTGAGATGAAAACTTTAAAACCAATAAGATAATGCACTTAACAAATTCAGCTGAGAGAGATGGAAAAAACTAAGATGCCACTGGCATCAGTTAAGGAAAATCTGTCGTGTTTCCAATTATTTCAGGAGATTTTTGTATTCCAATTTGCTGCCAGCCTGGCTGCATATATCCCCCCTCCCCCACTTTTTTTACCAACCAAATCATCTGATCTTAAATCAGAACGAGCTCATCATATCACACTATGAAAGGCCAACAGGGGATAAATGACACCAGATGTTATATGAGTTTTCTTTTAGGCTTTCATTTCAGCCTTACTGCATTCCCCATGCTGCCTTTTACTTGTCAGAAACTAAAATGTGCTTTGATAGATAACAACCCTATTTTCTTCACTGGCTGGGCTTAGAGAATACCATTAAATATTGATATTGAGGGTGCTTAACTAGGGAATGCAATCGTAGTATCCCTAAAATTAGAAGGCTGGAGTACTGTTTTTTGTGCCAAGATTTTAAAAGACACCAAGATTGTTATTTCTTTTTTTCCTGAAGAAAACCACAGAGGTATAGTGACAGGAAAAAGACAGAAGAAGATCATCAAGTTGTCCCAAAAAAATGACAACAGCAAAAACTTACAGTTCTAGACCCTTTGGGAGGCTCTGGCACCATCAAAAGAATACAAATATCCCTGGGAAAGGGTTTAGAAATGTGTCTTTGAAATGGAAGTCCTATTTCCATACCAGTCTCCCAAAGTCAAATCAAAGCTCTAAAATACTCTGTTGTCTGGGAGTTAAACATTTACTTAGTTCCTTACCAAGCTAACAGGGTTACATTGAACAAAAAAAAAGAAAAAGAAAAAGAATAAAATTGGTGAAAGCTCATGTGAAGACTTTGGCCTCAATGGACCAGACATGTCTTAGTCCTGGGTACTGGACCAAAACTGCCAAAAGAGAGAGAAATGAGAAAGGCATCTTCAAATTATCCTGAAGCACCTGAGAAAAAGTTTTTGAGAGTATATGGATCAACTGATTAAATTGGTTGGGTGAGAATAGAGTAGGATTCTAAACTCTAGGAAATGAACTATTTTTTTCAGCTTTGAGTTTGATACACAAATAGGAAAATAGTTTCAGTGATGTCACATAGCAATATATAGGGTCATTTTCCAAAGAGGTGGAGTAGGAGACCCTTTTAAATACCATGAAGAGTAGCAGATGCTTCAATTAAACATCCCTCCACCTCAGTCTTAATCATCTAGAGTTCCATATACTTCATCAGTATGACCCCATTGAACATGCCCACACTCATCATGGGGAGATGTCCCTTAGATGCCTTGAAATAAAAGTCTATAGCCTAAAGTTTCATCAAGTTCATTGGAGGAAGTCATTGAACTCATCAGGGATTCATCTGAACAAACACCTCCAAAGAAAATCAAAGAAAGAGCAGCTATTTATAATAAATATTAGCAACTCCTTATGTACCAGATCCAACAAATAAGTTATTTCCAAACAATCTAGACTCTTCGAGTATTATCTGAGTAATGTTCTGTCCAAGAATGTTTGCCACTTAGGAAGTATCTTAGTCACTTAGTCCAAATGTTATTTATTACAGAAATCTTTTTAGCACATATATCTCCATGATAGAAGGAAAATACATGAAAGGAGAATTATTCCCTCTGATTTTGCTTCCTGAATGGTCTCCGTATCATTGGAGTAAATATATTTCCCTGGCTCTATATTTTACTCCAGCATAAAACCAGCTGCATTGAATCAGAAGGAAGCAAGTCTGAGAGTATAATCCAAAAGTTTGGGTAAGTTCTAGAAGCTAATGCAGTTGGCATTTCTTCCCAGAACACAGTTAGTAACCCCAGCTCTAATACTGCCTTATAACACTGAGTTTCCAGTTCTTCTGGTTCCTAGTCCAGTCCTCTGTCCACTAAATCCTACCACCCTCTACAATTACAGAGAACATGTAATTGAATTCTTTAAATTTTCACAAGATGATTTTCCACATTTTAATTCAAAAGCAAAGTCTTGATTTTCCTTCCTGATGTTATTTTTGGTTTCAATGTGAGTTGCTAAATACAGCAGTATAATAAAATCATTGAGATGGTTAAATGTAAAATAAGGGATTGTAGGAACTTTGGATCGAAGCAAAATTGATCACTAAATCCCAGGTTGGCTGAACTATTCCTAAATTGCATTCCCTATGCTTAGTTATTGATCATCATATTAAATACTCATTATGATTTGATGCACTGCACACTCCTTATAGGGATTTATTGTGCAAAGCTCCTTCCAACATAGCTTGAGTCTATGCATATGGAATATAGTGGAGAATTGAGGCATTATCCAGTTAAAGTACATGCCACTTATAAAGAGGTCACTTACCTGAAAAGCTTAGCTATTCAGAATCCCCTAAATAGATTTCACAAAGCCAATCCATGATAATATACTTTGTTTATGAAATGCCCTTCAGCTGTTGTTCAGAGTCAATTCATTCTTATGCCATGCAAAATTGTAAAACATCATCTAACTAATACAGCAGATTAGAAATGGCATATTATTAGCCCAGTAATAGAAGAAAAAAGAGGGCAAAGGCTACCTGAGAAAGGAAAGATGACAGTATCAAACACATATTGATGTTTGCATAGTGTTTCTATAGCACATTTTCACAATTTGTAGTGGAAAGTGTCCTGGCTTTGGAGTAAAAGGACTGGATCCAGGTTCAAGTCACATTTCCTGGGTTTACCATCCATATGACCTTCATCTCTGTGGGTCTCTGTTTCCTCATCTGAAAAGAGTAGGGGAGGGGAGGAGAGAGTTGGCCTCTGTAATCCCTTCCCATTGTAAATCTATGATACTTTGCTTTCATTTTAACCTCATGACAACCCTGTAAAGCAGTCATGGATTGGTATCTCCATTTTACAGATGGAGAAAACAAGTTTAAGTGAGGTTAAGTGAGTTGCCCCAAGACCCATGGCTGAAGGAAGCAGACCTAAATCTGAGGTCTTCTGATTTAGGTTTGTTCCCCTATGTCATGCTACCTTGGGACTCCTGATGGCCTGATATTGAGGGGAAAAAAAAAACCAAAAAACTAATGAAGAAACAAGAAACAAATGAACTCTGAAAATACACTCACCTTTGTCTTTCAGTGACTAAATTAGACATACTGGGATAGCCCTAGAGGAATGGCTGTAATGTAGCTCTGGACAATAATTGAAATTCATAATGATCATTACACTGATTCATCAAGAAAAGGTGTAATTATATTTAGTGTGCTCTGTTTAAGGAGTCAAAGAAAAACAATTATATTTTATAAAAATTTCCATCCAAAGGGATTTTCTTTTTAGGTTTTGGTAATTAAAGAGGCGAGTTTCAACATTCTGTGAAAATTGTGATTTGGGGCCCCTCCCTCCTTGTAAATGCAAGATAAATGTAGTGCTTGTTGCATTTAACTAGATAACTCAGGAGAAATCAGTACTCTGGCCTGCATTGCCTGTTCCTAATTCTCCTCTCTACTTTTCTTGTGGAAATAGTCATGAATTCAATTACAATATTTCCTTAAATTCA
This sequence comes from Vombatus ursinus, assembly GCF_900497805.2. Lineage (NCBI taxonomy): Eukaryota > Metazoa > Chordata > Mammalia > Diprotodontia > Vombatidae > Vombatus > Vombatus ursinus. The sequence goes on along the minus strand of NW_020940355.1, from coordinate 17,063,093 downwards.
CCATCATGTCAAAGCTTTGTAGTTGCATACAATCATAGATTTAGTGATAGAAAGGGCATCAGAGGCCAGCTAGTACGACACCTTCATTTTATAGATGAGGAAATCAAGGCCCACAGGGGTTGGGATTTACCCTAATTCATGTACATCATAAGGAACAAAGCTGGGATTTGAACCTAGATCCTGGGACTCTGAATCCAGTGTGCCTTATACATCGTCACATAGGATAATGAGATCATTTGTTTAAGCTGAACAGGACCTCCTATGTCATCTTCACTTTATAGATAAGAGAAAGGAAATGATTTGCCCAAGTCACACAGTTTGTGGGTCACATAGAGGTGAGATTTGAATTCAGATCCTTGAACGACTGTGTTTTCCATGGTGCCATGCTGCCTTTTACAGGTGATTCCTAATTGAAATATGCAATCCGTGCTTGGCAGCTATCCTCACAGATATTTGTTGTTATTTTTGTTGTGTCATTTCAGTCACATCTGACTATTCATTACCTTGTCTGAGGTTTTTTTGTTAAAGGTATTTGAGTGGTTTGCCGATTCCTTCTCCAGCTTATTTTATAGATGAGGAAATGGAGGCAAACAAGGGTAAGTGACTTGCCTAGGGTCATACAGCTAGTAAGTGTCTGAGGCAAGATTTGAACTCAGGAAGATGAGTCTTCCTGACTCCAGGCCTAGTGCTCTATCTATCCACCATGCTACCTAGCTGCCCACATACATATTTAAGAAATTAAAAACCACGGGGCAACTAGGTGGCACAATGGATGGAGCACCGGCCCTGAATTCAAGAGGACCTGAGTTCAAATCTGACCTTAGACATATAACATTTACTAGCTGTGTGACCCAGGCAAGTCACTTAACCCCATTGCCTAGCCAAAAAAAAAAAAAAATCAAAAACCAAGAAAAATCAATAAAAATGTTTGGGTTTAGGTACATTTTACTTGACTCTTGTATCCAAGATGAGAAAAAAAAAATTGTCACAAGCCCCTTTCTGAGAAAATAAGCCCAAACCTAGAAAGCCTGTCTTCTCCATTTTGCCATTTTTAAAGGTATTTTATACCATATTTATAAAACCACATTACTGAAAGTAGCTTGGAAGAGTATTATAGTACATTGGGAATTCAAGATAATTATCTGTTGTCATCAGAAGAGAAGGGAAGAATTATAAGGTAGTTTTTCCTATCATTAAGCCCAAGAAAATCATCTATCACAAGGGCATGATTTTACAAGTTAGTCATAGCGACAGTTAGAGTGGATTTATTGATTACACAGGAGGAATAGTTTTAAATACCTTAGCACCCCATTAGAAATAAGCACCATTATTATAAATGAGGACATCATGTACATCATGGATATGGGCTTCCTTAAGATAATCCTAGATTTTCACTGATTTAGATATGGTAATATAGACTACTGGACAACTGTATGAGGGATGAGAAGGTTAATTCAGAAATATATCCTATAACTTACTTATAATTTTAAGTTAAGTTGTGATTAAAATGATTAAAAAATCTCTTTTAGCAGGAAATACTGACAAGCAATTTACTTAGAGCTATCCATCTATAAGCATGTATGTGTGTGTGTGTTTAAACACACATACATATAAACACAATACAGACATACTCACATTATACCCAGTAACAGCCACGTTGTGCGGTGACTAATATTGATAGACTTAACCCTTCTCAGCAATACAAGGATCTAAGACATCTCCAAAGGCCTCGTGATGGAAAATGCTATCCACATCCAAGTAAAGAACTATGGAGTTTGAATGCAGATCGAAGCATACTATTTGCTACTTTTTTTTCTTCTGTTGTGTTTTGTTTCCTCTTTCTGGTGGTTCCTCCTATTAGTTTTAATTCTTCCTTACAACATGACTAAGGTGAAAATATGTTTAGTAGGAATGTATACATATAACCTATAACAGATTGTACTCCATCTTGGGGAGGGAGGTGGGAAGGGAGGGGAAAATATTTAAAACTCAAAAGCTTATGGAAGTGATTGTTGATTAATCAAAATAAATTAATAAAAAAATACAGACATACTCATATGTGGATATATGTACATATACATATATATTCACAGAGAGGGATGCTTATGTATACAGACAATCAATTGTGTGTGTGTGTGTGCATATATATATATATATACACACACATACATATGAGTTTGTATTTTGCTTCCATCTTTTAAGGATTTTTTTATTATATGTATACAAACATATGTGTGTGTATGTGTATGTGTATGTATAAACATATATGTATGTATATTTATATACACATACATACATACATATATACATAACATATATCCCCCCAGGGGAGGGCAAGAATGAAACAGTTAAAATAGCCAATTCATCTACTATATTATTTATTAAATCCTTTCATAGAACAAATGGAAGACTCATTTTTCAGAAGCTAATCATACCCTCTCTTCTCTACTTAAAATCAAACACCTAAAATTGAGTAAATTAAATAGTAATGAATATTTGCCTATTAAGTACTTAGATTTGCTAGTATGACAGTCATAGAAGGTGTTATCTGATTTTAATTTTTGAATTTCTAAATTTATTTGGCCTTTTCTCTTAGACATCATAAGACCAATTTACCTTATTATAAATTTGCTAATATTAAAGTATCAGAATCTGAGTAGGTGTTTTAAAGATGGTCTTAACCACAGAGTATTATTGCTGGAAAGCTGTACCACCTACCCCCACCAATATCAATCTTCTCCTCCAAAATGTAGGTTTAGTGTGGCCCAACCAAGAAGGGCATGTTTAGAGAACAGAATGAGGAATTTTGAATTTCTCAATTTGCAATATTTTAAAAATTTTCTCCTTTTATCTTTCTAGTTATACAATATTCTACCAAGTGAAGGAATTTGAATGTATATTGGCTCAGTTCCTCAGTTGTTTTGATTTGCAGACTTGCCAAGCAGAACACAATTAGTGATTATTGAAACCTTTGCAGGAAGTACTCATATGGGGAAAGGAAAATAGAAAAATATCCTCAAAAGACGAAAGCAAAATACACTATCAAAGCTTGCTGGCGACTAAAGAGGGTTCAGCAAAGTGCTCAGTTAGAATATTTGTATTTCTGTATCATTTAGGAAAATCCCATTATAGGTTTAGCCACAGAAACATCCCTGGTGTGCAAGATAGAGGCAGTTCATAAACTACAATTTTCTTTTCTGCCAGAATATAGGGCAGCCTATTGCTTTCTGTAGATGACTATGCTACACCCCAGTTCCTATCAATAGAACATAATCTTATTGTATCAAGCAATACTTGGTGTGAATGAAAAAGTAGTATTGTGGTATTTGCAGACTACCTCTACCTAAAAGACAGAAAACTTGTGTTTCTGGAACTGATATACCCCTAATGTATTTATGAAACAATGCAGCTCTCTCTCTCTCTCTCTCTCTCTCTCTCTCTCTCCGTCCCTCCCTCCCTGTCTATCTCTTTCTCTGTCTTTCTGTAACTGTCTCTGTGTGTCTCTGTATATCCGACTGTTTCTCTGTGTTTCCACTGTCAGTCTCTCTGTGTGTCTGTCTCTTTCTCCCCTTCCTCTTTTGCTCCCTCATCTTGTAAAACCAATTCTTCAAATGGCGCTGTAAAAATGTCCAGTTACAATGTCAACTTTGTAATTAATCTCTCATCAGCGGGTGCTAAATTAAATGGCTGCTGTTGTCATAATGTCCCATTACTGGCAGGGGTGGATGGGATATTCTGTGTCCAGTAGACTCTAAATAAAGACAACTTGGAACAAGAGAATGTCTGATTCAGCTCCCGGAAGGCCGTGTGTCTCACTCTACTTTTGCCCACACATCCAATTTGGCCAAATTCCACTAGAGCAAAATAAAGTAAGTTTTCTTGTACTGATATCACAATGATTAAAATATAATAAGCTAATGAGATTACAATAGCTGATTGTGAACAAGACCAATTGTGTTAATTGGAGGCTCCTGAATGGCAATTTGAGCTGCTGCTGAGTTTTGAAATATAATCAGTTTTACTAATTTTATCTGATTTCTTAATGAAGCTTGCCCTGAGCAATTTTTCTATGTATTCTTTAGCAAACAGTGTATGTCATAACTGCTGACATTAATCTTGATTACTTTACTTAAAATAAATAGTTATACTTGGGTGGTTTTCAGAAAATACATCATCCTAGATGTTACACTAGAAATCAAAGGGCTTTTCCTTTTCTCTTTGTTCATTTGTCTACATTATATTTGCCATATTCTGACAATGAAGATTCTCATTTTGGAGTTACCTATTCTTTTTGAGACTCTTTGACCCTTGAAATCATGCCTGGTTCTCTGTCTCCTTTTTTTTTTTTTTTTGAGATGCTTCTGTGAAAAAGGAAGAATTGACAGAACATTCATAGAGTCAAAGGAAACTCATACAAAATGCATGCTTCTTGGGAACCACAAAGGTAAAGAACATTTCTTTACAAATGTGAATGAGGGAACTTGTGATTCTCATACACGGATCATAGGGTTAGGAGTGCTCAATCTATCCCACCAGTATCAACTGATCTGGCTGCCAGCATGAATGGATAGGCCTACTAGAGAGAGATAGTGCTCAAGTCATTTATTTTTGTGGTGTTTTAATATACATTGACTTGCTCAGCTTCTCTGAGCAATGTCTTTAGAGCAAAGATAGGGTATACTAACAGTTACAAAAGAAACAAAATTCTGAGAAAGTGGCATTTGAGGGAATCAAAAAATGCAGTTTACATAGGAATAATTAAGACCTTCCATCTCTTTAGCTTTTTCATTCACTTCAGCATTTGGGATCATGCACTTGGATTAGCTAGTGCCTGTGAGCCAAAAACAAATGGGTTTTCATAAGGACAAGTGAGGATAAAACTTAAAATATTTCTGTAGTATATTTGGCATACGCATCCCCAAAATAGCTTTAAAAATAGCATCATATATGTAAAAACATACTGAAAGTAAAAACCAAAATGTCCAAACAAATGTAAATACCTGTTTTTGTTTTCTTCCCATCTGTAGACCAGGGGTCCAAGTCTAAAGTGGACCTTACTTGTAAGAGAAGGAGGCCCCTGCCCATGATGTTATTTCTTCAGTACTTTGAAAGATCCATTATATTATCCCAATCAGTCAATAAAAGTTTATTAGATGTCAGGCATTGTGCTAAGTGATGAGGAGATAAAAAGAGACAATGAGTTCATAATCTGAAAGGAATGATAACAAGCAAGCAAATAAATCCAAAGAAGCTACCATATACATACATACATACATACATACATACATGCACATATATATACATATACATGTATATATGTATATATATATATACATATTATATATACGATAAATAGGAAATAATTTCCTGATCCAACTCCCTTTCAGGTTATTTTAATATACTCTGTATGTAACTTGTATTTACCTTCATGTTTATATGTAATGTCCCTCATTAGAATGAATATTCTTTTAAAGAAGGAATTCTGGGATTTTTTGTTTGTTATTTTTAGATTATTTTGTTACTTTTGAGAATTTCCATCAAGTATTTAAAAATGTCATTCTAATAAGAAATCATAGGTTTAACTAAAATGCCAAAAGGGTTCATGATACACACATACATACACACACACACACACACACACACACACACACACACACATAAACACCGAGCTGAAGACCCCCTAGTCATGATTTTCTTCATTGCAGATGACATAAGGATGATTGTAGCAAGTCCCAGAATGCTATAGGGGTTCCTGAATGAGACTCGTGATTGGTTAAAGAGAGTGACAATTCATATAGGAAATATATAAAGAATTGATTATGGTATTAACTACATCATTCAATGGGATGGGAAATACATTGAACTAATACATTAATACATGTACAATATCTAAGGTAGTCATTAAAACATATGAAAACCTCTGTGATACAGAAAAGCAGTAGTCAGAGGAAAGCTTCTATTTCTAAGTGTTTACATCAATAAAATAGAGAAAAAACAGATCAATGAATTGGGTATGCAATTAAAAAAAACTAGAAAAAGAATAAACGAAATATCCCCAATTAAACACTAAATTGGAAATCCTAAAAATTAAGGGTGAGATTAATAAAATTAAGTTTAAGAAAATCATTGAAATAATAAATAAAAATAGGAGTTGGTTTTATAAAAAATAATAAAATAGATAAATTTTGGGTTAATATGATTTAAAAAGGAAAAAAGAAAATCAAATCACTATTAAATGAAATGGGTGAGTATACCACTAACAAAGATGAAATCAAAGCAAATTTAAGGAATTATTTTATTGAATTCTATGCCAATATTTAATGATTTAAGTGAAATGGAAGAATATATATATATAATATATATATAAACTACCTAGATTAGAAGAGAAAATAAAATACCTAAATAGACCTATTTTAAAAAAAAAGAAATTGAACAAACCATAAATGAGCTCCCTAAGATAAAAGTGGCAGGATCAGATGTGTAAGTGAATTCTATCAATCATTTGAAGACCAACTAATTCCAATATTAAATAAATTATTTGGAACAAAAGCCAAAGAAGTGGTGTTATCAAACTCCTTTTATGAAACAAATATGATAATAATACCTAAACCAGGAAGAGTACAGAGAAATAAAACTATAGACCAATTTCATTAATGAATATGGAAGCAAAAATCTTAAATAAAACACTAGCTAAAAGATTACAGCAACATATTACAAAAATTACCAGGAAGGCAGGGAAGGTTTAACATAAGGAAAGTTATTAACATAATTTATTATATCAATAATAAAAGTAACAAAAATCATATGATTATATCAATAGGTACAGAATAAAGCTTTTGATAAAGCATATCACTCATTTCTATTTAAAAAAAACACTTGAAAGTATAGGTATGAATGGGTTTTTCCAGAAATTGATATAAAAAATTACTTAAAACCATCAGCAAGCATGCTAGAAGCATTTCTAGAGATCAGGTTCGAAACATGAATCATCACTATCACCAAAATTATTCAATATAGTAGTGGAAATCCTAGCAGTAAAAATAGGAGAAAAAAAGAAATAGAAAGAATCCAAATAGGAAATAAAGTTAAAAAAAACTATGTATTTTTGCAGATGATATGATTATATACTTGGAAAATCCCAAAGACTCAACTGAAAAGTTATTTGAAATAATAATTTCAGCAAAGTAGAAGTAAGGATATAAAGCAAATACACATAAATCACTAGCATTCCTATATATCACCAACAAAAACCTAGAGGAAGAGGTATTAAGAGATTCCCCACTTAAAATTATTCTAGACAGTATAAAATACCTGGGAGTATACCTGCCAAACAAACAGCAGCTATGTGAACAAAATTATGTAAACTTTTTTTTATAAAAATATAATCAGATTAAATAATCAGAAAAACATTAGTTGTTCATGAGAAGACAGGATCAATATAATAAAAATGACAATTTTACTTCAATTTATATATTCAATGTCATCCCAATTAAATTATTCAACAATATTTTTTACTGAGTTGGAAAAAAAACAATAACAAAATTCATTTAGAAGAACAAAAAGTCAAGTGTTTCAAAGAAACTAGCAAAAAAAAAAAATGTAAAGGAAGGAAGTTTAGCAGTACCAGATCTTAAACTACAATATAAAGCAGGGATTATCAAAACTACCTGGTAGTGGCTAAGAATTAAGAAGGTAAATCAATGAAATAGAGCAGATATGCAATTTACAAGGGCAAACAATTACAGTAGATTTGTGTTTGACGAGTGTAAAGACTTAAGCTTTTGGATAAGAACTCATTATTTGATAAAAATTGTTGGGAAAACTAGAAAGCTAGTTTGGTAGAAATTGAGCATATACCATCTTACACCATCTATCAAGATAAGGTCAATGTGGATACATGACCTAGAAATAGAAATATTACAAGAAAATTTGAAGAACATGGAACAAATTACCTATCTGACTTATGGATAGTCAAACAATTTATGAATGAAGAAGAGATAGAGAGCAGTTTGAGGTATACAATTTTGATTATATTAAATTAAAAAGATTTTGTACAAATAATACAAATATAACCAAGATCAGAAAAAAGCGAAAAATCAGGGGAAAATTTTATAGAGAGTTTCTCAGATAAAGGTCTCATATCTCAAATATTTGTCAAATGTATAAGGATATGAGTCATTCTCCAACTGATAATTGGTCAAAAGATATTTAAGGGCAGTTTTCAGATGAAAAGATCAAAGCAATTTACACTTATTTGAAAAAATGCTCTAAATCATTGATTAAAGAAAAGAAAACTAAAACAACCTTCAGATAATATTTTACACCTATCAGATTGACTAAAATGATTGAATGGGAAAGCTACAAATGCCATCAGAGATGTGCAAAAATTGGGACATTAATTCATTATTGATGAAACTATGAGCTTATCCAACCATTTTGGAGAGCAAGTTGGAATTATGCCCAAAGAGTCACTAAACTCCCTATATTCTTTGATGCAGCAAGACTACTACTAGATCTATTTCCGCAGATGATTAGGAAAAAAAGGAAAAGAATTTGTTCTAAAATATGTATAGCAACTCTCTTTGTGGTGGAAAAGAAATGGAAATTATAGGGATGCCCATCAATTGGGGAATGACTAAGCAAGTTGTGCTATATGATCATGTTGGAATACTGCTGTGCTATAAGAAATGATGAACTCATTGATCTTAGAAAAATAGGCATAATGAAGAGCAAAATGAGCAGAATCAAAATAACATTGTACACAATATTATTTTAAGAAAACTTTGAGCAACTAAGTTATTTTGACTATTATGAATATCCAAATTAACTACAAAGGACTTATGAAGGAAGATGTTATCTGCAAGCAGAGAAAGAACTGATAAATAGAAGTATGTGTAGAATGACTTACATATACATATGTATGGGCATTTTGGGGGTGTGCATTTGTATCTAATAGTAGCCATTCTAAGGTGGGGGAAGGGAAGAAAAAAGAGAAAAAAAGAAAGTTACATGATAACTTTAATATATATTTGAGTTATAATAAGTTGTACATGATAGATTTGAAGTTTTGTGTGCAATCGCTTTTTTTCCCTATCCTACTATGTTATGGAAATGCTTGTTTTATTTCTTAAGTTTAGAATTTTTAAAAAAAGATTAAAAAAGGGAGAAAGCTAACAAAATATAATGAAATAATATCTGGGGTAATCATTATAGATGAATAGTGCTCTGGACTTAGGGGTACTGGAAGACTATAGCTTGTTTAGAACCAAAATAAAGAGTAGCCCAAAGAGCAGCAAAGATACACATGCTTCATATAAATAAGCTTTACATATTTTTAATGATGAAAAATGTAAAGAACTTCATGAAATGCATGATGGAAAAAAGAAGTTGATCAGATCATATGATAAGAAACTGATAACTGGAAGACAGAACAAGGTCAGACCTGGTACTTATGAAAGATTATAAAGATGATTACCAATTTGGTTTTCCAGTCTTCCGGAATATCAATAGTAGAACATGGATAAGAGTAGCACAAGATTTGGAAAGTGTGGATAGATCATGTCTTACAATTATGGAAGAAATATTTACATTGCTAAAATATGGATCTCCTTTATTTTGAGGTAATTGGGGTTAAGTGACTTGCCCAGGGTCACACAGCTAGTGAATATCATGTGTCTGACATTGGATTTGAACTCAGGTCCTCCTGACTCCAGGGCCGGTGCCCTATCCACTGCGCCACTTAGCTGCCCCTAAAATATGGATCTCTTAAAAGAAATACTCTGTGCAAGGCCCCATGCTAGGTACTAAATTGATAAAATCATTGACTTTTTATCAATTTCATTTTTTTAGGAAAAGTCATTTTTGTTGTTGTTTTGTAAAACAAAGTATTTCATATTGTTTTAATGTTTAAATTAACTCAAGTCTTACAAGACCACTTAGTAATGGAAATTAAAGAAAGCAGTTTCTAGAGCTCCCATCCTGGTAAGTATGCAAATCACTTAACAGTGTGTAAATGATTTAACAGTAATAAAGTTAGAGTTCAACAGTAAATTATGTCCAATGCCTGACTGATAGTCATCTGACCTAGAGTTGGAAAATACCAGTTCAGAAATAAATCTAATAATGCAATTCTAATAATGTAATGCCTTGTGGTCATTGCCATGAATCCCATCTAAATAGTTTTTTTTTTTTTATTGTAAGGGTCCTCAAAAAGAAGATAAACTTTCTGAAATGTGCTTAGGAGTGTATAATTTAAAATAAATGAATGCTTACCAAAAACTTTATGTTGCTTTGTCAACATCAATGCCATATGATAATGAAGTATAAAATAAATTAAACAATGTTAGAATTATGGCTTCAAAATCTAAGATTAAAATATGGTAGGGATAAAAAAAAATTCAAAAGGTAGTGAGCAACTTTAAGAATTTATTTTTGGTAAATTTCATCTTGGGCCATATAGTAAAAAATATATTACCCAAATGTCCTTCACACCTCCCAATATATCTGAGATAGTAAATCTGAAGTAAATATTTTAGGTTACAATTTATTATTATTCTGACTAGTTTTTTTTTCAGAAATTATTTCATGACAATTGCTCTTTTTTGTATATTCTAATTATCTATGTGAATGTAGATGCCTTTGCATCTTATTTTGCTGTACTTTTACTTTATGAGGAAAAAAATGTTCTCAAAATGAAAAAAAAATCATTGGAATTTGAAAAAAACTGCGATAAGTTCTATTAGGCAAAAGTATTGGATTTTATTTTACTTTATGAGGGAAAAATGTTCTCAAAAGGAAAAAAAATCATTGGAATTTGAAAAAAACTGAGAAGTTCTATTAGGAAAAAGTATTGGATTTTATTTCTCTGACTTGACTATCCTTCTAATCTTTAAAATAGTTAATCTCAGGTTTCTTTGCTCAGACCTCTTCTCTCCTCTCTTGCTAAGTCCATATAAGATCATAAGATTATAGATCCAGAACTGAAAGGGACCTCAGAAGCCATCTAACTTCTGAATTTGATAATTGAGAAAACTAAATCTAAACTATTGCTGTGCCCAAAGTCACACAGCTAGTAAACATCTGAGGTGAGATTTGAATCAAAGTTCTGTGATTTCAGAGTCAGTGTTCTTTCCACATATTCTTCCATGATCTCTGTTGTCACTTTGATATTTTAGTGTGCCACCACCCAAATCTGATTATTTTGGGAAAGATGAGAAGAAATAAGTTTGATATAATGTAATGTATATGGAAATCCATGAAACAGAAATAAATAGAAAATGATTATTGGTATTTTCTTATCTATTTTTCTTTCCACGGTGATGATGGTTGAAAGGTAGGGGTAAACCAAAGTCAAAGATTAATTTAACTCGATAACATACATGTGAAACTTTTATCCAACAAACAGCACATTGGTGGAGAAAAATAATCTTATCAGATGAACATCTGTACTTTAAGTGAAAACGTTGTTTTATAGTTTTAGGTAATAGAAAGATGGTTTCCAAGCTTTCCTTTCAGAAGAGAGATGGCAAAGTTGATTTCATCTTCTACCCCAGAACCAATAACAAACATTTTATGGACATGCACTTCATGAAATTTAGTCATCTTCCCTTAAGGTGTGCATGATGACTGTAAAGATAGTTATGATTTAGGTGTCAATAGCTGTTTTGCAGAAGATCAACGAAAGTAAAGAAAGTCTGTGCTGAACTTTATAAGATCCTCCAAATCACATTAACATGGTCAAATATTTTATAACTTTAGGGATAAGATGGAGAGAGTATGATAATAAATATCATCAAAGACTTATTGGAGCAATATGGTTTGGAATAAAAATGAAAGAAGCCAAAGGATTAAAAGTGACTTAGAAGTTTCAGTTCTTATGACATAGATGTTTGAGGACTAAATGTTTTCTACATCCCTTACTACACTCTCCAAAATGCCCTCAAAAGAAGTATATGCCAGAAGAAGAGCAATTATAACTGTCTCTACAGGCCAAGACACCATGAAGCCTAACAAGGTAACAACTTTATGAATGAAGAGCAGAGAATGTCAATCTTTTATTTATTTATTCAGTACCCATCCAACAGGTTCCACCTTCTGGAACAGGGGTGGGGAACCTGTGTCCTCGAGGTCACATGTGGCCTTCTAGGTCCTTGGGTGCAGTCTTTTGACTGAGTCCAAGTTTTACAGAGCAAATCTTTTCATTAAGGGGATTTGTTCTGTGAAGTTTGGATTCAGTCAAAGGGCTGCATTTGAGGATCTAGAGGGCTACATGTGACCTCTAGGCCACAGGTTCCCCAACCCCGTGAGGATGAGCATACTGCCCAAATGCTTGTTCTCTGGCATCTACTCAGCAATTTCTATGTTGTTGCTGTAATTTTCTAATGCACAAAAACAAAAAAACAAAACAAAACAATACCAAAAAAAGCAACATTCCTACCTTCAACACATCATTCTGTGGCAACAAGAAACAAACTTCAACTCTTTCCATCCCTTTGCAGAGGCAATGGGGTAGAATAGGGATCATATAAGAAATCCAGAGTGCTCTATGCCTGGGCATACAGCATATTCTGCAAGGGATAGTCTCATTCCAAAGAAATCCAGAGGTCACTTCTAGAAAAAAACAAGAGAAAAAATGCTCTCTGCTCACAACTACAAGACAACTGTCATATTTGTAAATGCAATACCATCTAAATTCATAAAGGAAAGACTAATTGAATTTAAAGAACCCTGATGAGTAATGATATTTTAACAGGAAGTTTTAATGTTCCTTTCAGAGTTAAAAAATTAAGAAAAATTCTGATCTCTATTCAGAGTCAATCAGTTCTTTCTCTGGAGGTGGACAGCATTTTTCATAATGAGTTAAAAATCTCAAGGTTGTTTTAATTTGCACTGATTTTTTTCATATGAGTATAAATAATTTCTATTCTTTGAAATACTTATTTCTATGTCCTTTGTCCAGTTCTTTGTGAAGTAGTTCTTAATCATATATATTTGTAGCAATATTGTATTGTTGGGTTTCAGACACCTAGTAGATATCGATGTGCTACTGAGATTATTTCCCAATCAGCATTCTCATTTTATATACTAACTACATTAATTTTGTTCATGCAAAATCTTTTCAATCCCATGTAATCAATTTATTAATTTTCCTTTTGTTATATCTTCTGTCTCTTATTGAGTTAAGAATTTTTCCCATAGTCTTAGTGCCAAAAGATACTTTCATCCATTTTCCTGTATATATTATAATATGACCTTTTATACTTAGACTTTGTATTGATTTTGAACCTGTAGCATATGGAGTTAGTTAATGGCCTAAATTACTGCCAAATTATTATCCAATTCTCCTTGCCATTACGGAACAGGAAGTACTTATCCAAGTAGTTTCTCTTCTTGGATTTATTGAATAGGTAGATTCCAAATTCATTATTTTTCTGATTCTTGTATATTTCTTCTGTTCTACTTTCACTTTTTTAACCAATACAAAAAAAGTGTTTATTATAAGTAATTTTGAAATAGTCTGATACACAGAAATACTATTTACCCATCATCTATATTCCCTCCACCAACATTATTTCCTTTGATAGTGTAGAAAATTATTTCTCCAATTGTTTTCATTATTTTGCCCAGCTCTATAAAAATAAATCCTTACTAGTTTGATTATTAGCACTATTCTTGTAAATTAATTTAAGTAGTATTACCATTTTTATTAAACTGGTATGACCCAAACATGAATAATAAATACTTTCCTCCAACTGTGTTTGTTTTGTTTTTAGCAATATTAGTTGAAAAAATAGTGTCCAAGAAGAGATTCTTGGGGTGATTAGGTGTGGTATTGATAATGGCCCATAGAGAGGAAGAAGAACAACTTAAATATTATTTTTTTTCTGTTTTCTCTAGAAAAGAGAATAATATTTACTTTGGAAATAATAAAATAAAAATGACCAAAGGGAAATTAATGGCCCCCAAAAAGAAGATGGTAGTAACAGAGCAGCACTGCACTGCTTTTGATAGATTTACATCGCATGACCCAAGTAATACATGTCTTTCATCATGAAATGATTAGCAAATTTATATGATTTTTTAGCCATTTTTTAAGATCACGGAAAAGAGAAGAGGAATAAGACTTTAGAAGGGTAGATTATAAAAGGAAAAAGCAACATCTGCAAACTCTTGACTGGTGATGTTAACTTTGATTCCTGGGAATATTTAGAACAAACTATCAAAGAGATGTGTGGTGAACATTTTTAGAGAAAAATAGTGATTACTATGATTCATTATGACTTGATCAAGAATAGACCATTTTAAATTAACTTAATTTCCTCTTTTGAAAGTATTATAAAACTAGCAAGTAAGGGGACTGCTGTGCATGTATTTCGCTTAGACTTAGATAAGCATTTGATAAAATATCTTATACCTTTATTGTGGAGAAGATGGGAAGATGTGGAACCAATAATACAATCAGAAGGATTCAGGATTTATTGTGTGGCTGGACTCAAAGAGTAGTTAATGGTTCAATACTAATATAGCAGGAGGTCTATAGTGGAAATACTCTATATGTTTTTATAAACATTTTTAGCAATGAATTGGATGAAGACATTTGTGGAATTCTCATGAAATTTGCACATGACAGAGATGGCAGGGATCATCCACACAGTGATCTGAAATCTGAGAGATCTGAAAGGATCTTGACAAGATAGAGCATTGGGCTGAATCTAACAACATAAAATTCAGTGGAGAAAAATATAATGTCTTGCAGTTGGGTGCAAAAAATAAACTTGACAAGAAAAAATGGGATAAATGATTAGACAGATTTTTTTTAAAAAAGCTACTATAGTCTCAATATGTGTCAAAAATTGCAGAATTTGAACTTCCATTTTTAATTCAAAACTTCTTGATTAAATGTCCTATTATAGCAAGATAGCTTCCCAACAAGTCATATTTCTGTAGATCCAGGCTTAGTCTTTATTCATTCATTTGCTCATGCATTCATATTTGTTCATTCAGCTTAAGAGAAGGAGAAGGGGAAAATCAGACTTTGTAGTAGTTTTGAGCTTTGATGACATATTTTGCTAGAAGAATATAAACGCTATCACAGAACTTAACAAGAGTGGGTGGCTATATGCTAAAACAGCTTGAAAATGCTCCAGTGATCAGAGAAAAAGCATGACAATGGCTTAGTGTAGAAGTAGAACTTTTAGGACCAGGAAGGAACAGACAGAAGAGAAGTTATTTTTCCTAGCAGGTAGAAAGTGGTGCAGAATTTTCTATAATGAGATCAATGATATTGATCTCTGCAATTCAGTTATAAGCTGCATGAGGAAAGGGATGTGATGAAGCCTATTTTCACTACCTTGTGAGAGCGAATCATTAAATTTTCAGTGTAAGCACTTCTATCTTAGAAATAGACAATTCTCCAAATTAGTTTTGTTTATTGTTTAGACTTTTAAAAGTGTTAATAATAATTTGGATTAAACTTAAAAGCGTAGACATGCATTCACCATTCCCATCCCCCAAAGCCTGTCTGTTAAACATTTACAAGCACAGCCCTGTATTGATCTATTAACATTGCTTGAACTCAGTGGAATTTCAGTTGAAGGTTTAGGAAATTAAGTCACCACAATCTTGGAGGGCTGGTGACTGGATGAATACTTAATATTAATAATAACAATAGTAACTGTCATTCATGCTTTAAGGCTTGCAAAGTTCTTAACATCCATTATTTCATTTGAGCCCCATAACATCCTTGACCAAATATATAGATTTCTCTGAGAATAAGCCTCAATGCTTGTTTTCTGTAAGTCTATGCCTCCTTCCCCCGACCTCCTCCTGAATGTGTGCATAATTAGGAGAGAATGACTCATGTTTCTGAGTGGAATTACACTTACTTATTCCTAAATTTCTTTATTTTGATTAACTATCATACTTTTGCTTTCTTCTTTAATTTCATACTTAATATTTAATGACATTGTTGCAATTACTTTTATAAAAATAAGAATCCCTCCAGTGAGGCCTGAGACATTTTAATGATGGATGTTAGAATATACTCTTCCCATCATCCCTACCATACCAAGGATTTCTCTTCCTGTTTTCTCTGCTCCACTGTTTATGTGAATTCAAGTTGAGGTAAGTGACTCAGCACTTAGAGAAAGAGAAGGGAGGTACAGGTTAGGGTTATATGTCACTTCCAGGCTACATTAAGTTAAAAAAAAAAACAAGCTTTGTAAATATACAATGAAGGATGTATGGGTGATTTTAGTAAACTTCAAGCTCAAAAGGAAACAACAAAAGCAGCCCCACAAAAGCTAATTCAGTCTTAGGTTATATTGAACAACATAGTCAAGGAACATTAAGATGACAGTCATAAGGTACATTACATTAGTTAGACTTCACATGGAGTATTATGTTAAGTTCTTGGCACGACAAATTAGAAATAACATTTATAAGCTAGAGTGCCTCTAGGGATATTTTACAAGAATTGTGAAGAACCTTGAGGTTATTAAACAAGAATTGATTAAAGAAACTGGGAGGTTCAGCTTAGAAAAGAGAAGATTCAAAGAGTATATGATAACTGTTACAAGTAGTTGAAGAACTGTTCTGTGGAGGAAAGATTTAATTTGTTGTGTTTGGCTCTAAAGGACAAAACTAGGAGTTATAGAAGTCACAAAAAGTCCAATTTAGGCTTCAAAAAAGGAAAAAAGTAGTCATCACTACTTTAGAGCTATCTAAAAATATTGAGTTGCTTTGGGATAGTGTGGACTCCACTTAACTTGAAGGAATTTGAGGAAAGTCTGGATGACCACTTGCTGGGCATTTTATAGTGGAGATACTTGTGTCAGTCCAACCTGAACTGGATGGTCACTGAGATCCATTTCAAGATATGGATCAAATGATTCTGAAGAGGTGGCCATTGTTTATTGGATCCATGTAATCTACTTTTGTTTCCCTACTGTAAACCGTACTTAAATAACCTAATTCACACAGGCTTTGGATCCTGTGAATTTAAGAAGATACGAAAAATTTTGGGTCAGGTAGTGAACAATTATCTTTGAAGAGATCTGTATAAGACAATGAAAGAGGCCCAACAGAATTTTATTGAAGAAACTTGTAGAAATGGAGAAAGGACTTGTGGAAAAAGTTGGTCCAATCCCCTGCTTGTGGGAAGGATATTCTATTATACTGTGGGGAAAGATGAACAATTGATTGACATTCTAACACTGTGTGTTTTTTTAAGGTACATTAATTATATGCAATGCCTCTGTGAGATGGGCTATTTCAGTTAGGTTATGTTTCCAGTAAAATGGAGTCTGGGAGGACTGAATATAGAAAAGTGGGGCAAGGGCCATCTAGCAAAATAAGCTATGAACATGAATAGAAGCCCAGTCTTAAGCCTGTAGGCTCAATTGGTCACTAGAGGAGGATTTCAGTAGCAGAAAATATATGAAAACTTGTTTAATTTTGTGCCTTATTAAGGTTTATAAGATAAATATATAAAGTATGATACAAAAATAAAGCACAATATTTACTTATATCTAACAGCATAGCTATATACCTAAATGATCTGAATTATCTTCTCCTTCAAACCACTTATTGAATTGCAAAATGTAATTTTGAATTTGTTTTACTGCCCACTAAATGCCAGAAGGAGTTTCTCAAAAACCCACAGATTTTCCTATCCATTGCTCAATTAGAAATAATGTGATATTATGTCTCTAATTTCATTTAGTGAGAGCTCCTTTTCAATCTAGCAAAGAGAAGTTCCAGATGACAAAATATATTTTTGAGCTCAGCTATCTTGAACTAATATATCAAAGTAGTTGTTAAAAGAACTATGTAAATTATTTTGAAACATCTATGAATACACACTAGCATCATTTAAGGGACTTCCATTCTAGGCTTTGCTCTGCCATTGTCCATTTATATGACCTTGAACAAGACATATTACATTTTGGGGTTTTGGCTTCCTTTATTGCACATTTGGAATCCAGATAATTTAAATGGGTATTAGAATACAGAATCTTTGAAGTTCCTTCCAGCTCTAATATTGTATGCTCTTATGATCTTGCTCTATCTTGGTATCATCAATAAGGCACATCTTGGCACATAATAAGGATGTAATTAATATTTTTGATTGACTTCATACCAAATTTCATTCTAGTTTGCAATCAATCTTTATTTTAAGAGTATTGTGAAGATGGTGCAGTCATGCAAATTGTTTTATTTTCAGATTTGTTAGAATAGTTCTCATAGATTGGACAAAGAGCATAAAGTAAATATGTATGTGCTGTTTTACTAATTGATCACTAAGCACAACTAGAGCCCAGGCAACTCTAGCTTTTGAAATGGACAACAGGAGAAGAAAATCTCTGAGGCCTGGATCAGAGGCATGGAATTAAAATGTATTACACTATTTCTAACATAGGGAATACTGATAGGGACTTGATTTGTGATTTGGTTTACAAAACTCATAAGAAAGGAAACTCCTTATACAAATAAATGCATGTTGCCTAGAGCTCTGATAGTTTAAGTGATTTGTTCAGAATCATTCAACCAATATATATTAAGGAAACACTTGAACTCAGTTGGAAAGCTAGGGTCGAGTGAAAGACCTGAAGTCAGAAAGACCTTAAGTTCAAATCTGGCTTTAGACATGTACTAGCTATAAGATCTTGAGAGAATCATTTAACCTATGTTTATATCAGTTTCCTCATCTGTCAAATAGGATAATAATAGCACCTACTTCTCAACCTTGTGCTGTGGATCAAATGAGATGATATTTGTATCTCTTAATACAGCGCCTGGTAACTTTAGCTGTTATTATTAATTGATTGATTGATTGATCCTGCATTCCTAACGCTGCCTTGATTTTTTTTCCCCAAATGACTAGAAAATTTCCCCTTATTATCTTGGGCAAAAAAAACTGTGGGAGAAAAGGAGAAAGAGAGGAGCAATAGAGAGGTAGGCTAGGACAGCTAGGTTATACAGTGTTCGTGATGCTTATCCTTACTGAGTTGAAGAGACCACGAAATCTCATACCTTTATAGACAATTTGCTGTTATTTTGGGCACTTTGATGAAGTTGTACTGAGATAGCTAATGAAGGTAGAAATATGTTTCCTGCTTTCCTTAGGAAACTGTAAGAGTATCTAAAAAGGCAACCTTCTCTCAGTCATTCCAGGGTCCAGTAATGTGTTTTGTGTTTTAGAAAACTTATCAGAATTGGTGCTTCTATCAATTACTTTTTGACATAAATTGAATCTCTTGACATGCTTCACAGAGGAACACACCATTATTAATGAAACAGTATTTTATTTAAAGTGAGAGTTTTATGACAAGGAATAGAGGGGGATCACTTCACAGGTGTAAGTACAGGGGAAATCCACAGGGTATTTCAAAGCCATGTTTGCCTCTGCCTATAAGCAAAGCCCACTGGGGTACAAGAAATATAAACTTAAAATACAGACGAAGAGTCAACTGCCTGAGTGCTGAGATCTTTTTTCTTACTCTAACATTTTCTCTGGCCTCTTATGCATTTTCTTCTTTTAATAGTTTTTATCTAAAACAAATAAAAATATTAAAGATGGGTTGGGAGTAGATGATACTACCTCTAAATTGCAAATCAAGCATTCTTTCTTAGCTCTTATCTCACACTAGAGAAGAAAAGGTGAAAGAAACCAGATAATTCCAACATTTAGGTTTTGGTTTGTTGTTTGTTTTAAAGAATGATATGAACATATCAGGTATTTTACTTTTTTTATTTTCCAGTTATTTGTTTCCTGGAATACTGAGTATTGATTTAGAGGTAAATTTTTAGACAGGGCTGATGCACATGGTTCAATTTGCATTTTATGAGATCTTTACATATTTCTTATGTGGTTGTTGTTGATAAGTGTGGGACTATGAAATGAAATGGAGAAGGAAATGGCAAACCATTCAAGTATCTCTGCCAAGAACACCCCAAATGGGGTCATGTCGGGTCAGACAGAACTGAAAGACAATTGAAAAACCTGAATGTGAAATTGCTCATATTTATGTTGTATAACATGTCTATTTTTATATGTTATATATTACATATGTTCATGCTATATAATAACAAGAACTATGTTTGTTTAGCTTTTTATACGTGGATTTTTGTGAAAAGGTTTCCAAAGTTAAACATTATTTTTTTTTGTTTTCTGCAGAGTGCCTTTCAAAGTTTGAATTCTATACTCTTTCTCATACACGCATATATATGTATATATACATGCATCATACATATACATATATGTGTGGGGATATGTATATTCTGAAATCCAACATATATTATCTGTGTGTATGTGTATGTATGTATGTCAGTATGTCAAAGACAGTCATCTTTGACTCCTCCTTCTCCTTCCTATCCTACCTTCCTTTCCCACTTCTCCTTGCACCCACTTCCTAGTAACCAAATTCTGTGATTTCTTTCTTGGTAATATATCTGCTAACTGTTCACTTATTTTTATTGTTGTTGCCATCACCACAGAGGTACAACCTCCCAACTATCAGATTGCCTAATGTAACAAAAAAGAAAAATGACAAATTCTAAAGAGGATGTGGAAAAAATATGTCTACCAATGCACTGTTGATGAACTGATGCAACCATTCTGGAGAATAATTTGGAACTATACTCAAAGAGACATAAAACTGCATGCCCTTTGACCTGATAATATCACTATTGTGTCTGTATCCCAAAAAGATCAAAGAAAAAGGAAAAGGACCTATATATATAAAAATATTTATAGCAGCTCTTTTTGTGGTGCTTAAGAAATAGAAATTGAAAGAATGTCCATCAATTGGGGGATGGATGAACAAGTGGTGGCATATGATTGTGATAGAATACTATTGTGTTATAAAAAATGGTAAGTTGGATGATTTCAGAAAACCTGGGAAAACATATGAACTGATGCAAAGTGAAATTAGCAGAACCAGGAGAACATTGTACACAGTAACCACAGTATCATAAAGATGATCAATTATGAATGACTCAGCTATTCTGAACAATACAATGATCCAAGATAAGTCTGAAGGACTCATTATGAAAAATACTATCCACCTCCAGAGAAAGAATTGATTGACTCTGAATACAGATCAGAGTTTTTACTTAATTTTTTTACTTACTTACTTTTTTTTTTTTACTACATTTTCTTTTGCAACATGGCTAATATGGAAATATGTTTTGCATGACTTCATATTACAACATATCTCAAATTATTAGTTTTTTTCAAAGTAGGGGTTAAGGAGGGAGGTAGGAAGAGAATTTGGAACTGAAAATTTTTAAAAATGTTAATTTTTTACATAAACTTCAGAAAAATAAAATAATATAATTTTTAAAAAGATAGGAAACACAAACTAACAAACACCTTCTCCCTTATTACTTCCATGTTCATAGAATGTAAATATATGAGATTACTGGGAGGATTTTGCAGCCTTTTCATATTTACTTTGTCTGTGAGATACAAATCCAATTTGGGGCTCTCTTTCCAAGAATATGATTTGTTATCTGAATAAGTATGTCCTAGTGGATCAGAAAGAATGAAGGTGTTTCTAGTAATGCAATGTTTATTGTGTATACTTTACATCAAATATTTTTGGTATCGGATCTCTTTTTTAATCTCCATAGCTCTTGAGAAAATTTTCCCAGTTTTACATCCAGTCAGTCTTAGGTTTGTTTGTTTTGTTTTTTTCATTTAGTCTGTATACATACTACATAAATACAATAAACATGATAACCAAAGACTTGGAAAACAAGATCTATAAGGGGAAAACAAAGGAAATGATAAAGGAAATCGTGGTGAAATCATAATAAAAATTTTCATGTATATAACAGGTTCTTACATAGAAAAAAGATCACTGTTGAAGAATAAACAGAAAGAAATAGCCTTAAACTATAGCATGAAAAATGGAAATTAGAAAAACTATAAAGAAAATTTTCTGGGCATATTTGAGCATTATAATAAATTACTGAGAAAGACTTTTCTTTTCTTTTTTTTAAATCTTGGTAGTCTACTCTACAATGAACAACTTTGACTTATCTGAACCTCGTCCTCAGTAGGTTAGCCTCCAGGTGATCAATTTACTCATACATAGCAACTCATGAAGATGTCTGCCGTGAGGCCACATGTGCCCTTCTATATCCTTAAGTGCAACCTTTTGACTGAATTTAAATGTTCTATAAAATTTTGATTCAGTGAAGAGGCCACACTTAAGGATCTAGAAGGCCACATGGGGCCTCAAGGTCACAGGCTCCCCACCCCAGAAAGGTGTAGAAGGGTTGCCCTCTGCATAGGTAAAGGACAGGGCCTCAAGGATAAAAAACTGCAGCTACTGGAAGCATTGAAATATTTTAACTATTAATGCGAATTGCCCTATCATCAACAATAAAGACAGATTAATTGGTCTTACTAACCACACTACAGTCTAGTAGCAGCACATGGACTAGAACTCTGTTCTTTTGTCCCAGTATTCTACTGCCCTCCAATTTGGATATCTTGGCTACTATTAGCATCTAACTCATTTTCCATAGCACTGAACTCATTGTTTCCCCCTTAAAAACTGAATCCTCCCCTATCTGCATTTGTTTGCCCAATCCTACCAACTCTAGCTCTGTAAGGGAGAAAGGAATGAGAATTGTGCCTGGTGCTTTACAAATATTGAAGTATTTGCTTTTCACAACAATCCTGCAAGGTAGGTGCTCCTATTATCCCAATTTTATGGTTGGGGAAACTGAGACAGAACAAGTGATTTTGCCCAGGGTCACAAAGCCAGTAAGTTTCTGAGATGGAATTTGAACTTAGGTCTGCCTGACTCCAAGACCAGCACTCTGTCTATTGAGCCATCTCACTACCTCTATCCATCTGTCATGATCTCTGTAACTCCCCTCATTCATAGACACAAACTACCTTTTTTTCTGTCTTTTGATATATCTTAACTGGAATATAGCAATAGCCTCCAAGCTGATCTCCCTGCCTTCATTTTCTCCCCTCTCCAGTTTAACTTTTGTAATACAGTCACATATCTGTTCTAAAATCCTTAAAGTACTCCTCGTGGTCTATCAGTTAAAATACAAGCTTCTTAACCTGACAATCCCATTCCTCTTCTATCTGATCAACCTATGTTTTCCTTTCTTCATGAACTATAGCTTGCAGTCAAAACTAACTACTACACTTTTGCTTTCATCTTTTCTTAATTTTGGATTTTCACATGCTATCTCCATAACTGAAATGCATTCCCCTATATTTCTGCCTATCAGAATTTTTTTCCTCTTTAACATTCTCCTCATCAAATCTCCTAATTTATATTATTAAGCATGATATATCATATCATTAAGCATATTTTTGTATGTCTCCTATACCTACCAGAGCATACACTCTTAGAAGACAGCATTTAATTCAGTCCCTTGTCCAAACTAACCACATAATATTCCTTAATTTAATTAATTTTTTTAAAATTATCTTGAAATCATTTATTTTTATTTCACTTTATTTCCTATATGCTAATCTCCCACACATAGAGCCCTCCCTCAAACAATAAATTTATGCAAAGAAGGAGGGAAAAAGCACCATAGCAAACCAAACACATCAACCAAATCGGACAATATAATATAATACTCTATACCAATAGCTCTGCCCCCACCTCTGCAAAAAACTGCATTCTCATTCCTCTTCTTGAAAGCCATGTTCAGTCACTGAAATTTTTCTAGGATGTTATCATCTTAAGCACTGAAATAAAAGTTGAATGGACAAAATGTCCTTGAACCAGCATTTCCTATCATCAATCTGTCCATTAACTGTAAGTAGCTATATGCTTAATCAGACAGTATTTCATCTGTAACTATTACACACAGCACTATTAGAACATTCCATACCAGCTGCAACTCATTTAATTTTTCCTTAAATATTCAGACACCATGCCATTTGGTGCATATGTGTTAAACACTGATCACGATTCATTGTTTATGGTGCCTTTAAGCTTAATGTAGTTCTCTTGTTTATTTCTATTAACCATTTTTTTTTTTGGCTTCTGCTTTGTTTGATACTGTGTTTGCTACTCTTGCTTTGTTTGAGTTTAGCTGAAGTGTATTTTGCTCCAGTTATCACTTTATATTAAATCTGTGAATTTTTATGGTTCGAGTGTGTTCTTCCTAAACAATATATTGTTGGATTCTGCCTTCTGATCCATTCTACTATCCTTTTCCATTTTATATGTAAGCTTATTCCATTTGCATTCACAGATCACTTTTAAATTCTATTTCTGTCTATCCTTTTCTCTTCTCATTGTTTCCTTCCCTTTACAAAGAAAAGTGGTGTGTAAAGAATGTACACTGCATGAATGATCTATAAATGATACAGTCTTCTCCCTCTTCTATGCCTCTATTATTTTTCCTTCTTCCAGACATTGATCATAGGTTTTTATTTTCCCCATTCTTTGTAAATCCTCTACACACAGCAAGAATATCATGACTAATACATTCATAAGTCTGTCCACACTCTCATTTTCTCTTCTTCCTTATCCCAAATCCTTTTTTCTTAATACATTGAATATATTTCTATACCAACTGTTTTTGGTGTGTGTTCTACTTTCCTTTGACAGCTTTGAATCAAAATTAAATTTATGAGATTCTCTCCCGTACATCCCTTTCCTAGTTGCATTTCCTTCTATTTGTGTACTCGGATTATGAGAAATGGTAAGTTTCCTTGCCCTTCTTCCCTTTTCTCTATAGTGTGTTCTTTATCCTTTCCTTTTTCTTTCCTCTTTAAGAATACCAAAACAACAAAACCACTCCCAGGATCTTTTTCTTATTTAATTCCCTCTATGACCCTTGCTGGCATTAGAGTTCTTGAGGGGAAACTTTTTTTTTTTCTCTTTCTGTTAAAATATAAGTAATTCATGCTTCTACATCTCTTTCCAAATGCTGAAACACATTTACCTTTTTTTTTAATGTTTCTCTTGCTTCCTGTGTTTTTATTTCAATATTTCTACTTGGCTCTGGTCTTTTCCTCAGGAAAGTTTGGAAGGACTTTAATTGAATCATTCAATATGCATTTGCTAAGTGTATCTTATATAGTTTTATGGCAGACCCTGAGAGTACCAAAAAAGGAGGGAGGAAACACAGCCCTTGCTCCCAGAAGGAACTTATATTATATTGATTGTATAGTATAAAGAAATGGTTTGTAAGCACTTAGAAAGGGAAGTTGTGATCAGTATAAGCCAGCATGGGTTCATCAAGAATGTATCATGTCAGACTAGCCTCATCAACTTTTTTAGACAGGGTTGCTAGACTTAGGTAAATTCTATACTATACTTGGATTTCAATAAGTCAGTTGAAAAAAAACTTACTATGAATTCCACTTCAGATGCTCTAGTGTAGAGTAGAGGTGACACTAGTTACATAAAAAACTATGCCATTAAAGTGCACTATTTGGCAACTCTTACCATGAGGGAAAGGAACTGAAAAAAAAAAAGCAGAATAACTGCCTTACAAAGACCAACTTGGCTCAGTTTTGAGAGGCTCAGCTCCCAATTGGCTGCAGAGTGATCAATTTTTGCCTCACAACTAAATTTGACAAAAATTTACTAAGTATCTACCTCCAATGAGTTGCAGAGGCTTTTAGATTTGCATGAGTGGAGGAAGGGCTCACACAGGCAAATCGCATATCCCTAAAGTACTACTGTGTTTCTGACAAGATCTTTTACAATATACTCTGGGCAAGATGGAAAGGTCTGGGCATAGTGAGATTATAAATAAGTGGACTCAGAATGGTTGAATATTGATTAATAAACTAAGGGAATAATAGATGTTCAAGAGATGTTGGTTTAGTGAATGAAGTTTATAGATTCATGGTAATTTAGGGACAAAAGGGAGTTTATAGATCATGTAGTTCAACTGCCTCATTTTGCAAATGATAAAACTAAGGAACAGAGAATTTTTTTTAAAAAAATTAGTTTAATTTATTTATTTTTAGTTTTCAAAATTCACTTCCACTAGATTTTGAGTTCCAAATTTTCTCCCCATCTTGTTCCTCCCCCCACCCTAAGATGGCATGCATTCTGAATACCCCTGTCCCTAATCTGCCTTACCTTCTATCTCCCCCCCTTCTCTTATCCCCTTTCCCTTCTATTTTTCTATAGAGCAGGATAGATTTCTATACCCCATTGCCTGGATATCTTATTTCCCAGTTGCACATGAAAAATTTTTTCAACATTTGTTCTCAAAACTTTGGGTGATTTTTGGTTCCTCCCTCCCCACCCACCATCATTGAGAAGGCAAGAAACTCAATAGAGGTCATACATGTATAGTCATGCAAAACACTTCCATACTAGTCATGTTGTGAAAAACTAACTATATTTCCTTTCATCCCATCCTGCCCCCCCATTTATTCTATTCTCTCTTTTGACCCTGTCCCTTCTCAGAAGTGTTTGCTTCTGATTATCCCCTCCCCCAATGTGCCCTCCCATCTATTATCCCCCCACTCTCTTGTCCCCTTCCCCCCTAAGTAAGATAGATTTCCATACCCAATTGAGTGTGTATGTTATTTCCTCCTTAAACCAAATCCAATGAGAATAAGATTCACTCATTCCCTCTTACCTTCCCTTACTTCCTCCCCACTGTAAAAACCTTTTCTTGTCTGTTTTATGTGAGATAATTTACCACCTTCTACCTCTTCCTTTCTCCTCCCAGTATAATCTTCTCTCATCTCTTAATTTTATTCTCTAGATATCACCCCTTCATCTTCAACTCACCTTGTACCCTCTATCTATCTATCTATCTATCTATCTATCTATCTATCTATCTATCTATCTATCTAT
>NW_020940355.1:16972474-17036264 GCF_900497805.2 Vombatus ursinus | reverse complement strand
TATCTATCTATCTATCTATCTATCTATCTATCTATCTATCTATCTATACATATAATTTTTCCCTCCAACTACCCTAATACTGACAAAGGTCTCATGAGTTACAAATATCATCTTTCCATGCAGGAATGTAAACAGTTCAACCTTAATAAGTCCCTTATGATTTCTCTTTCCTGTTTACCTCTTCGTGCTTCTCTTAAATCTTGTGTTTGATTTTTTTGAATTTTTTATTCAGCTCTGGTCTTTTCATCAAGAATTCTTGAAAGTCCTCTATTTCACTGAATGTCCATTTTTTCCCTGAAGGATTATACTCAGTTTTGCTGGGTAGGTGATTCTTGGTTGCAATCCTATCTCCTTTGACCTCTGGAATACTATATTCAAAGCCCCCCGGTCCCTTAATGCAGAAGCTGATAAATCTTATGTTACTCTTATTTTGTTTTCACAATACTTAAATTGTTTCTTTCTGGCTGCTTGCAATATTTTCTCCTTGACCTGGGAACTTTGGAATTTCACTACAATATTCCTAGGAGTTTTCTTTTGGGGATCTCTTTCAGGAGGTGATCGGTGGAGTCTTTCCATTTCTATTTTATCCTCTGGTTCTAGAATATTAGGGAAGTTTTCCTTGATCATTTCTTGAAAGATGATGTCTAGGCTCTGTTTTTGATCATGACTTTCAGATAGTTCAATAATTTTTAAATTATCTAACCTGCATCTATTTTCCAGGTCATTTGTTTTTTCAATGAGATATTTCACATCATCTTTTATTTTTTTTCATTCTTTTAGTTTTGTTTTACAATCTCTTGATTTCTCATAATGTCACTAGCTTCCATTTCCTCCATTCTAATTTTTAAGGGAATATTTTCTTTAGTGAGCTTTTGGACTTCCTTTTCCATTTGACCAATTCTGCTTTTGAAGGCACTCTTCTCCTAGTTGGCTTTTTGGACCTCTTTTGACATTTGGGTTAGGCTATTTTTTAAGGTGTTATTTTCTTCAGTATTTTTTGGGTCTCCTTTAGCAACCTGTTGACTTGTTTTTCACAATTTTCTTGCATCACTCTCATTTCTCTTCCCAGTTTTCCCTCTACTCCTCTTGCTTGCTTCTCAAAATCCTTTTTGAGCCCTTCCATGGCCTGGGACTGATTCATATTTTTTTTTTTTTTGGAGGCTTTGGATGTAGGAACTTTGACTTTGGTGTCTTTTTGTGGTTGCATGTTTTGATCTTCTTTGTCACCAAAGAAAGATTCTGTGGTCTGATTTCTTGTGCTGTTTGCTCATGTTCCCAGCTAATTACTTGACTATTAAATTCTTTATTAAGGTAGGGGTCTGCTTCCAGTGTGGGGAATTTACTGTTCTAAGCTTTGAAGGTTCTGTGCAGCTGTTTTCAGAGATACTTCTTGCAACCTGTAAATTTTTCATTCTTCCAAGGTGGTATGATCAAGGGTGAGGTATTTACTCCTTTCCTGACCTGTGCTCTATTCTAAGAGTGTCCAGAAGCATACTTTCCTGCCTTGGAACTGTGAGAAGGATTCCTTCTCCACCATCACTACAAGCTCCACCACACTAGTGCTCCTCCTCATCCCAGGATTGCCACTCAGAATGTGACCTATATCCAAGCACAGGCAAAGCAAGAGATTCCTGCCTCAGCACCAGCAAAGAGATCCCTGCAATCCCCTCTGATCAGCCACTTGATTCCCCCTCCATCTGTGGGCTGAAAGTTCTGGAAGCAGCCACCACTCTGGGGCTGTGCCAGGATTGGGGCTGGGACCAAGCTTCTCTCTCACCACAGTTACAGACTTTTGCTACTGACCTTCTAAGTTGCCTTTTCTGTTTGTGGGTTGAGAAGCCTGGAAACTGCCACAGCTGCCAGTGATTCAGTTCCTCGAGGGCTGCTCTAAGTTCTCTGAGGCCTGGTCTTTGTCTGCATGCCCATGCTGAACTGTGTTCCTCTCCCAGCCTGGCACAATATACCTTTCCAATCAACCATCCAGGTTGTCTTGGGCTGGAAATTTATTTCACTATCTTTTTGTGGGTTCTACTGCTCTATCATCTGTTTAAAGCCTTTTTTTTTTTTTGCTAGGCAATGGGGTTAAGTGACTTGCCCAGGGTCACACAGCTAGTAAGTCTTATGTGTCTGAGGCCAGATTTGAACTCAGGTCCTCCTGAATCCAGGGCCGGTGCTCTATCCACTGTGCCACTTAGCTGCCCCTAAAGCCTTTTTTTTACAAGTATTTGGAGGGGTTTGGGGAAAAGCTCAGGCAAGTCACTGCTTTTACTCCACCATCTTGGCTCCACCCATCAGAACAGAGAATTTTGATGAGTTGTCCATATCCACACTGTTAGATTAGATTTCATATTTCCTTGTGTATGCATTATATATGTGTTTATTTGTATATGAACTGAATTCTTTATGATACTGTTTGATCTTAAGGTTTAAATAAATGAGTATTATTTCAATTCAATTTCATATTCTTGTTGAATGATCAGCAGTTAAAAGGAAACCTACCAAAATATCACAATGTTATGAAGGGTTTTTTTTTTTAAGTACAGTAACTCATTAAGAAGGAAAGGTTGAATACACATTTATTAAGTGCCTACCTAATATGTGTCATGCACTATGCTAAACACTTTGCAAACATTATCTCATTTGATCATTAGTAACATGAAAGATTTGTATGGCTTAGTAGGCAGAGAGCTGGTCTCAAAATCAAGATCTGTATTCAATTCTTTCCTTTGACACATACTCTGGTGATAGGACTCAGTGACCCATGCATCTCTCTATGCTGATAAATAGAAGGTGCCATTTATATTAGTAAAGTTATTTTTCTCACCAGGAGATTCCTGCACTAAAAAAAAAAATCACAGTTCTAGACACAAATAAACACAAATATTAGTCACATTAGTGAGAAATGACACAGTGTTGTTGGTATTGTTGTCTTATAAATGGTCCTTGTTGAATTTCTGCTTGACTTAAGACTTCCAGGAAAAATTCTTAGGGTGGTCTGCAAGTCTCAACTTCTTTTCATGTGTTCCATCACTCTCAATAGTTCAATATGCTTACTCTTGATCATTCTTTGTAAAGGGAAGTATCAGTTATTACAGGCTCATGTCACATGGCACCTCATCACCTCCCCAATGCAGCTCTTTGCTGATGATGGATCAAGTGTGCTTAAAGTGAAGCAGATTGAACAGTTCTCAGATTACAAATGCAAGACTAAAAATGAAGGACAACAAGAAATGCACATAGATATTTTATGCAGTAATAAGGAGAGCTGGGCAAAGTCTTACAAAATAATACAGTCTTAAAAAATAATCTCCAGTTGCTCTAAAAATGGCAATGGGAAGCTAAGCTTGGCAGAAAGTTTCTTCCTAATCAAACAATGTTTAGTATACACCTGCATATTAAAAAGGGGCAGCCCTAAATAGGCCATTTTCTCCTTTCTCTCCCTCTATTCAGCACACCAGATGTTTTGGCTTTTCATCTGCTAAAGAATGCATTA
The DNA here is from genome assembly GCF_900497805.2 of Vombatus ursinus. Classification (NCBI taxonomy): domain Eukaryota; kingdom Metazoa; phylum Chordata; class Mammalia; order Diprotodontia; family Vombatidae; genus Vombatus; species Vombatus ursinus. The sequence goes on along the minus strand of NW_020940355.1, from coordinate 17,032,771 downwards.
GGTTCCCATATGCCCTTTTACAGTAACATAGCTTTTTGAAAAGAAAGCTCATTCCTAAGTGGCAGTTGGCCACAGATAAAGACAGACATGTGCTAGAATTTGAACTTCTCATTGCTATGGTTACTCCTGTCATTAAAGAGTTGATGAATTTATGTTTGCAAAGCACTTCGTCATCATTTTACTTAGTTTCTCCTAGCAGGTCAATTGTGGGGATAGGTTGCTTTTGTTTGCTTCATTTTATAAGCAGTGGGGTAGCTGTAGAAGTTCAATGACTTGACGGTCTCAGCACAGCATTGGGAATGTTACAACTAGAACTCATGGTCAGTCTTCTTATCCTCAGGTGCATTCATTTTAGGAAACTTAGGGGCATCCTCAGACAACATAGAGCTCAGCTCTTCCCCTTTATTCAGTTGCTGTGCAATTTTTTCAGTCATGTTTGACTTTTCATGCCCCATTTAGGGTTTTCTTGACAGAGATACTGGAGTCATTTGCCATTTCCTTTTGCAGCTCATAGATGAGGAAACTGAGGAAAATGGGTTAAATGACTTGCCCAGGGTGACACCTAGTAAACTAAGGCTGTATTTGAACTCAAGAAGACGGATATTCCTGAATCCAGGCCTGGCACACCACCCACTGCTTTCGTTGTTCTACTCCAAGTAGATCAGTTGTCCTTTTCTTCTGAGAAGGCCAGTTAGGGACCTCACTACCTCTTGAGGCCTAAAGAAGTGTCAGTCGAAGTGCTTCTGGGGTAAAAGTCATTTGTTGCTCTATACTAGGCAGAAAATTTCCAGAAGGTCTACATCTCCCTGAGAAATGAAGGAATAGTCCTGCTAGTCCATTTCTCTTATCAAATAAATACCTGAATAATTAGAGTATCACAGGAATATACTCATCCTGTATGTACAAAATTATCTTTATGTAGTCACTACCATTCAAATGAGAGCTCTTTGAGGGCAGAGACTGTATTTTTCCCTTAGTGCCTGGAATATAGTAATCACCTAATAAGTACTTGTTGACTGACTTATTGACTAACCACTCTGTAACTCTTGTGTGCATAGGGGAATACTTTTCTTACTTTTGGTATAAACTCTTCAAGTATGTCAATATAGTTTAACTATATTAAAAAAAAGAAAAGAAAAGAAACTGCCTCCAGTTCATAGATTTAGAATTGGAAGGAAAGAAGAGTTCATGTAGTTCAAATATTTCATTTCACAGGAAATATTAGGGGAAAGGTAAGTTTAAGGAATATTGACTTACCCAGCGTCACACGTACTGCAAACAGCAGAACCACATATCAAACGCATGTTCTCTAATACCAAATGTAGAGTGCTCTCTGTTTACCAGTCTGCTTCCCTGATGTGTGTACATAACCAAAAGCAATGGAGGAATTTGCCAGAACTCTTTTTTTTTATTAAATACTCACAAAATCATGTAATATTAGAGCTAGAGAGAAGGCAGTATGGTACAATGGAAGCACTTGACTGAGCACTTGTATTCAAATGTCACCTTAACACTCACTACATATATAACCCAAAACAAGTCATTGTCTCCTTGGCCTCAGTTTCTTCATCTCTAAACTGATGGTGCAAGATCAGATGATCTCTGAAATTACTTCTTGCTCTAGAATTATGATCTTATGACCTTGACATCCCTTATCCCAATACACTCATTTCATAATCTATCAATTGATAAGTGTTTACTTAGTACCTACAATTTGCCAGCATTGTGCTAAGTACTGGGGATATGAGGACAAAAATACAACCTTTCCTGATTTGAAGGAGCTTACATTCTATTATGGAAAATAATATGTACATATTTGAGTATACAGAAAATAATTTAAAACAGAAAAAATAAGTTAAGATTGGGAGAGAAGATATTAGATGCTAGAAAGGGAAGAGGAAAATCAGGAAATTTTTCATGTAGAGGGTAAAGTTTTGGGTAAATCTTGAAACAAGTAAGGGATTCAATGAGGGAAAGGAATAGGGAATTAATTATAGGCATTGAATACAGCTAATGTGAAGAGATGGCTATGTGTGAAGAACAGTAAAAAAATAAAATAAAAAATTAAAAGGCCAGTTTAGCAGTACTTTCAGAGTGCAAGAAGGTGGAACAATTTATAATGAGGCTGCAAAGGTAGGTTGGGGCCAGGTTGTGAAAGGTTTGTAAAAGCCAAACAGAAGAATTTATATTTTATCCTAGAGGCAATAAGGAGCCACTTGAGTTTAGAAGAGGTATTATGGCTGACATGGAAAGAGAAAAATATAGCAGTTGTATTAAATGTTGGAAGGTTAAATGGAGTAGTGATCCAGTCAAATCTGTGCTTAAGGAAGATAACTTTGGTTGCTATGCAGAGGATGTATTGGAGATAGTGGAGATAGACTTTAGTCAGGGAGACAAATTAGGAAGCTTCTAAAATAATCAAGTTAGGGGGAAACAGGGTCTGCCCCAAGGAAGAACTATGTGAATAGTGAGAAGGGTACAGAAGTGACTGATGTTGAAGAGGCTGAAATTATAGGATTTAGCAATTGAATGTATATGTAGGATAAGAGAGGAATAATGGGAATGCCACTGAAGCTGCAAACCTATAACCCTGAAAGGATAATGGTGACTCAGAAGGAAATAGAGAAGTTCAGAATAATGGTATCTTTTCAGGAAAAGACAATGAGTTCTGCTTTGGACAGGTTGAACTTGTGATGTCTGGAATATCCATCTAATTTGAAATATACAATAGGCAGTTTGTGATTCAGGACTGCATCTCAGGAGAGCAACCTGGGATGGATATACAGATTCCTAGTCATCATCTTCATGGAAATGATAGTTATACCTTTAGGAGGAGTTGATGAGGTCATCAAGTGAGAAAGCATAGAGAGGAAAAAAGAAGAGAGCCTAGAAGAGAGTCTTGGAGTACATCCAAGTGTAGAGTGTAGGACAAGGAAAAAATTATCCAGCAAAGGAGATTGAAAAGTCCAGACACAGGTTTAAGAAAGACCAGGAAAAGGAAGCAGCTTTATAAAAACCCAGAGAAAAAGTATTCTGGAGGGCAGGGTGTTCAACAATATCAAATGCTGCTGAGATGTCAAGAAGGATAAGGACTAATTAAAGACCATCAGATTTAGCATTTGAGAGATAATTGCTAACTTTGGAGGGAGAAGTTTCTGTTGAGTGATGAGACTGGAAGCCAGATTACAAAAGCTTTAAAAAGTAAATGAGAGGAGGAGAAATGGAGACAGCTTTTTCTTTAAGTTTTGTTAGAAACAAGGAAGAGGAAGAGGATAACTAGAGGGCAGGGCAGGATCTAATGAAGGATTTTGAATGATGGGAAGAGACTTGGATATGTTGTTAGGCCTCAGAGGAAAAAAAAAACTAGAAGAGGAGATCATGAATGTTAGAAAGAAAGAAGGAGGAGGTGATTGAAAGGCTAATGTACTTTTGCCAGAAAAAAGAACACATCATCAGTGATTAGAACTGATAAAGAATAGGGTTGATGTCAAAGGATTTTGAAATGTAGAAGAGGAGAGAAGAAAGAGCTCACTGTAAATAGGACAGGAGTCATCATCACCATTATCATCATAATTTTCCATTTATGGAAAAAAGTTGAAGCTCTGTCCTTGGTGTCATACTAGAATTTGAATATCCAAAGACTAAAAAAGATGAGAACAAAGTGTTGTCCTGGACCTTTAAAAATGGCTTGTTTTAATTCTACTTACAACTAAATTACAGGTAATGTGTCCAGGGGAAACCAAGCATATCTAAGGCTCAGAAACTAGACTGATCTAAGTAAAAAAATAAATTAAACAGATACATATTTTATCAATCATAGGCAGAATTTATCTCCTTATGACCATTCTGTGAGGAGAAAAGGACTCTACCTCCATTGTGAGAATAAATTGTTTACATTCCTATATGTGAAAATGACACTTGTAACTCATAAGAACTTGATCATGTTTAGGGCAGTTAGAAGGAATGTACATGTAGACAGAGGTTGTGAGTTGAAAATGATGGGATGAGATCTAAAAAATAAAATAAAAGGTGAGAAAGAAAATGCATTGAGAGAAAGGGAAGGGAGAAGTAGAATGGGACTAATTCTCACATAAAAAGGAAGAGACACAAAAGAGCTTCTGCAGAATGGAAGATGGGGGAGGTTGGGGGTGAGACAGCACCCAACTTACTCTCATCAGAAAGGTTCTTAAGTCATGGCTCACACCTAAAAAATGAGGTATATTTATATAGAAGAAAATTTGTGGAGTTTTATTTTTTAAAAAGCTTAATATAATTCAAAATGACAGAATAAAGATATTATGAATAAATATAAGAACAAAGTAGCATTTACTGCTGGTCATAAGTAATTATGTTATCTAGAGAAAAATCAAAGCTTCTTTCTGCATACAAGGTCAGTTTTGAAGTCTCTGTCTTCCCCAAAGAAACTTGTTGGCAATTGTAAATTGTAATCCAAACTTCTGACAAATTTCTATTGCTATCTCATCTTAAGGAGAAAAATCTATATTATGGTGTTCATTGAAAGGATGTGAAAGAAAACAAACCCTGATGTTTCTCAGCTTCCAAATTTTTTTGTCTATTCTTTAATATATATGTATGTATTTGTGTATATATATATATATATATATGTGTGTGTGTGTATGTATATGTATATGTAAAATTTGTTTTCCCCATTACATGTAAACATAATTTTTAAGATTAATTTTTCAATATTTTGAGTTCCAAGCTCTCTCCTTCTCTGCCTCCACTTCTTTTCTCATTCAGAAGGCAAACAATTTGATATAGAGTACAAATCTGCAGTCGGGAACTATACATTTCCGTATTAGTCATTTGTGCAAGAAAACAAAGAACAACAAAAAAGAAATTGAAAAAAAAACACAGACTTCAATCTGCATTCAGATTCCATCAATTATTTCTCTGAAGGGGGATATCATTTTTCATGGTAGTCCTTCAGAATTGTCTTAGATCATTGTATTGCTGAGAAGAGTTAAGTCATTCACAGCTAATCATTATACAATATTGCTGTTAGTGTTTACAATGTTCTCCTGGTTCTGCTCACTTCACTTTGCATCAGTTCATGTAAATCTTTCCAATTTTTTTTCTGAGCATCCTGCTCATCATTTTTTATAGTACAATGGTATCTCATCATAATTATATATGACAACTTGTTCAATCATTCCTCAATTGATGGACATCCCTTCAATTTACAATTATTTTACAACACAAAAAGAGCTGCTACATATATTATATATATAGTATATATATATATATAATATATATTATACATGTAGGTCCTTCTCCTTTTTTTCTATCTCTTTGGGATATAGGCCTAGTAGTTATGTCACTAAGTTAAAGAGTGTATATGGTTTTAAAGCCATTTGGGTATAACTTCAAATTCTCTCCATAATGGTTGAATCAGTTCACAACTCCACTGACAGTACTTTATTGTTTCAATTTGCCCACACTGCCTCCAACATTTGTCATTTTCCTTTTCTGTCATATTAGCCAATCTGATAGGTGTGTATGTGTGTTTGTGTGTGGGGGGGAGTATCTCAGAGTTGTTTTAATTTATATTTATCTAAGCAACAGTGGTTTAGAACATTTTTTCATATAACTATATATAGTTTTGATTTTTTCTTCTGAAAACTGTCTGTTTATATCCTTTGACCATGTATCAAGTGGGGAATGGCTCTTATTTTTATAAACTTGAATCAGTTCTCTATATATTTGAATAATGAGGCATTTTTCAAGGAAAGTTGCTATAATTTTTTTCAGTTGTGATTATTAGCTGTATTTCTCTCCATCCTATCCCCCAAATTATCCTATTCTCTCTTTCCTTTCACCCTCTCCATCCTCAAAAGTAGACTATCACCTCTCTCAATTTACCCTCCATTCTATCCTTATCCCATCTTGTCTTATACTCTTATTTTCCTACTTTCCTGCATGGTAACATAGATTTTTATACCCAACTGTGTGTATTATTCCCTCTTTGATTCTGATGTAAAGTTCAAATGCTTTCTCATCCCAGCTTCCCCTAAATTCCTCTCCTCTGTAAAACATCTTTTGTGTCTCTTTTATGTGAGATAATTTACCCCGTTCTATATGTCCCTTCCCTTTCCCCCAATGTATTTTTCTTTCTCATCCTTTAAATTAATTTTATTTTTTAGATATCACCCAATCATAGTCAACTCATAACCAGGCCCTCTGTATATTCCTTCTAGCTGCCCTAATGATAAAGTTCTTAGCAGTTTTATGCTCATTTTTTTTTCCTGGATGGGTGATTCTTGTTTATAATGCCAGCTCTTTTGCCTTTTGGAATGTTATATACCAAGACATCTGATTATTTAAAGTAGAAGCTGCTAAATGTGTTATCCTCACTGTGGCTCCATAATATTTGAATTGTTTTCTTCTGACTGCTTGCAATATTTTCTCCCTGACCTGGGAGCTTTGGAATTTGACTACAATATTCCTGGCATTTGCATTTCAGGAGGTGATCAATGGATTCTTTCCATTTTTATTTTACCCTCTGATTTTAAAATATCAGTGGAATTTTCTTTGATAATTTCTTGAAATATTTTATCTAGGCTCATTTTTGTATCTTGGCTTTCAGGTAGTCCAATGATTCTTATATTATCTCTCTTCAATCTATTTTCTAGGTCAGTTGTTTTTTCAATGAGATAATTCACATTTTCTTTTAATGTTTTTTGATGTCTCATGGAATCATTTTCTTCTAATTGCCCATTTTTAATTTTTAAAGAATTATTTTCTTCAGTGACCTTTTCTACCTCCTTTTCCATTTGGCCAATTCTACATTTTAAGGAGTTCTTTTCTTCAGTGATTTTTTTTACACTTTTTTTACATATGGCCAATTCTGCTTTTTAAGGAATTCTCTTCAGTGAATTTTTGTGCTTCCTTTACTATTCTGCATATTTTGTTTTTAAGGTATTCTTTTCTTCAGTAATTTTTTAGGGAGCTGAGGCTCCTTTGTTGACTCTTTTTTTTCATGATTTTCTTGCATCACTCTCATTTCTTTTCCCAGTTTGTCCTCTACCTCTTTTATTTGATTTTTTAAGTCTTTTTTTGAGATCTTCCATGGGCTGAGACCAATTCTCATTTTCTTTCAGGCTTTGAATGTAGCAGTTCTGACTTTGTTGTCTTCTTCTAAGTTTGTGTTTTGATTTTCCCTGTCACCATGGTAACTTTCTATGGTTGGGTTCTTGTTTTGTTGTTGTTGTTCTTGTTGTTTGCTCATTTTTTCAGCTTATTTCTTGATTTTTAACTTTATGAGCTAGTTCTGGAGATCTGTAAGCTTTCAGTGCTTCCAAGATGTTATGATCTAAGGAGAAGTATGTTTACCACTCTCCTGGCCTGTGCTCTGTTCTCTGAGTGACAACAAGCACTCTTCTGTACCCTGGAACTGTAACCAAAGTCCTTGTTCCCCTGTACCCACAAGCTCTGGTGTGCTGGTGCTCCTCACCCTGGGACTGAGACCTAGATCCACATATAAGCAATGTAAGAGTCCTGCACACAGTGCCAACAAAGAGACCACTATAATCTCCTTCTGATCTGTTGTCAGACACACATACCCCCTTACTGTCTTTGGGCTAAGAGCTCTGGAAGCTGTGGATACTGCCACTGATTCAGTTGCTTCCACAGCCTGTTGCTGGCTTGCAAGGGGAGGGCCTGCACTGGTACAGCATGAGATGAACTGAGTTTGACTCACAATCCAATGTGATAGATTTTTTTTCCTGACCTTTTAAGTTGTCTTGTTCCAAAAAATTGTTTTACCCTGTCTTTTTGTGATTTGCTACTTCAGAATTTGTTTTGAGGCATTATTTAAAAGTGTTTGGTGGAAAAGTTGGGAGGCCTCAGGAAAGTCCCTATCTTTTCGTTGCTATGTTGCTTCCACCTTCCAGTTTCCAAATTTCAATTGAGGAATGCACTATCAAGTTAATTAATGAGAACAAAAGAAGTCTATTAGATTTCACTGCTAGTTGAGGTCTGGGTGATAATTGAGTACATTCATTTTTTCCCACTCACTTATTTTTCAGCCTTTAAATAAGCCTTATAATTGCATAATTCATAGAATCACAAAATAACATAGTAAGAAGGGAAAGTAGAATTAATTTAGCTCATACCACATTTAGAAATCTTGTTGCATCATCCATAACAAAGTTATTACATATATATACATATATACATATACATACATACACACACACATATATATGCTTTCTATCTGAATCCTTCCTGGATGGAGAATGTACTACTTCACAAGGTAGCACAACATATTTTTTACATAAGCCAAAAGATATTTCCATGAAACTTTTACCTTTTGCTTCTCATTTCTCCACTGAATATACCCAGAATGTCTAAGGAATAAAAATATGAGACCTAACTTATAGGGTTATTATGACAAAAGTGCTTTGCATTTTTAAGGCAATACATCCATTTTATCATCATCATCAGAATAATATTTTAAAGGGCCATATTATAACTCCCTTACAGATAAGGAAACTGAGGACTAGAGAGTTAAATTTACTTTGACAAAGTCCTATACATAATTAATTGATAGTAGAACTGGGATTTAAATATGGATTCCTTTTTCAATTCTCCTTCAACTAAACTGAGATGAATTTCTGATTTGGTAGTTTATAGTATCCATGTAGCTAAGATAGTCTAGCCCTTTAGCAAATTGCACTAATTAATACTATTTCACATTTAAAGTAGACCATTCATTTTAAAAATGAACTTCCAGAATTTTTCCATTATTCTGAAAAACCATTTTATGAAGTGTCAAGTGTTAATTTATGACTACATTTATCTCTACAGTAGGTAAATTGAGGCAGAGAGATTGAATAGGATACACAAAGGCATAATGAACTTTTCAATTCATTTCAACTCAACTGACATTAATTAAGCACATCCTATGTGCAAGAAATTGTGCTAAGTGTTAAGGGGACAGATAAGAAAATAAATATATGTTTCCTGAACCCCAAAAGTACATAATACAGTAAGGAAAATCCACAACTATAATGTAAAATATGTTCAGAAGGCTATATCCTTCTGAGTGTTGTGAATATTTCATTCACCCCTCTCTCATATTCCTTTACCAAATTAAACTTAATCATGGATGTGAATCACTTGGAGATGACTAGAAACTGCCTCCCCCAACTGTGAAAATTCTGGGGAAAAGAGAAAAACCTCATAGGTATTTGCAATACCCATCCACCCCATACATACATATATACATATGTGTATATGTATATATGTACACATATATTTATATAATTATATGTGTGTATGTGTTTACATAAATCTCTGGAGGAGAAGCATCGATGAGATAGTATTTCTACAAGACCTATCACAGTGATATGCTGACTATCTACAAACCCCTTTATTTATCTCTGCCTTGATTTATACCACCTTTTGTAGTTGCATCTAGTGTATTACAGGCACACAATTGATTTTTTTTGGTATATATTAAGCACTTAACAAATACTTGTGGATTGATTGGTTAGATTGACATAACAGATTCATTTAACTTTGTGAAAAAAAATTCTCCATCTCTACCTAGCATACATGCTCACTAATTATAGTTCTCTCTCTATCTATGCCCACCTTAGTGTTTATGTACACAGGCATGAATACATGCATGTATACATATATGTGTATATATATATACACACACATAATATATGAATGTATATGCATGTGGGTATAAGTATAAATGTCGTATTTGGGTGAAGATGGGCTAGATGATGAAGGGTGGGAGAATTAAGAATTTGATTTATTGTGAGTTGGCTTAGGGATTCAGAATATCCCTTTTTTCCTAAACATGCCTGTGCTACTAGAACACTGTTTTTGTTGTCATATATTTATTTCCCTCTAAACCCTTAACAAAAAAGAAAGGCAGGGGTAGGGGGGAAGCATATCATGCTTTTGAACTTTTGCTGTGACATGTCCTACTGTGATTATGTCATATACACCGAATCGTCTTGTAGTATGTGATACCAATCTGGGGCTTTGCTGATGAGCTGAATTATTTCCCTTGTTCAATTAGTTTGAAATTTTCTAATCCAAGATTAGTTAATTAATCTTTCTAGACTTTCATTTCAAATCACAACTCCCCTCTTAGAAATCAAGATATCATAAAAGTATAGACAGTCTCATGAGGCAGACCCAAAGTGAAATACATTGCTAATCTCTGGACCAAGAGCTTATCTCTTTGCATATCTCTATTATTTTCACAGTTGTTTATGAACTCTGTTCCTGCAAATTGAGCTACTGTGTAGCTATTTTAATATTGAATTAAATTTATTTTTCTCTAAAGAAAAAGAGGCACACCTTCTTTCTTGAGTTTCTGATTTTTTAGTTTTCTTGTTAATTCATCCCATTTTTTTTTCTCATATTGACACTGACATTTTAAATACATTCTCAATTCATGATGCATGGAAGAAGTTGTGCTATAAGGCATGTTGCAAAGAGCAACAGGGCTGAAAGTTCATTCAAATATTTTAATCGTTTCATAAACTTAAGGTAAAGCAATTTCTTAATTGTTAGCTTTTCTTTACAAAGCAGTCTTACCTATAGAAAACATACCGCAACCCTGTCCAAAAAAATTAACAAATAAAATCAATGATAACTTTGCATTCATATTTGGCTGCTTATGATCTACAACTCAGAAAGATGTGGGCCTTTTCTTTTAACAAATTTATTTTTTGCTCTCTTATACTTGGCAATAATATAGATTAAATGTTCCTGTAAAAATTCCTTTGGCACTCACATCTGAATTAAATTGAACAGTGATTGGGAAATTTTGTTTCCAACCACCTTTCTTTTTAAAATTAGGTATCATTAGCTGACTTTATTGTTTTCCTTATGGTTTGAGGTCAAATAATTCCTACTGTTATAGCACAAAATGATATCTTGAAAAAGAAATCTTAAAAAAGAATCTGGAGATCTTAAAAAAGATCTTAAAAAAGAAAAAGAAAGAAAAGGAGGAAAAGGGAAAAAAAGGTCTCTTTAAGTTCTGCTTCCATGTTTTGTATTTAGTGTGCTGTCAGAAAATTATTTTATCAGTCATAAATTAGGAGATGTTGATTTTAAATATATGTGTGTTTACATACATATGCATATCTATGTGCGTACATAGATATGTACACACATATCTATATATATTACATGTGACAGCAAATACACAAATCTTTTCCAACTTATTTCAGAAATATAGGTCAACAAATCATCACTAACCATGACTCTCTCTGAAACTAGGGACCATGGAATATTTACCATCTCATGTCCAGAGAACTGAGGTGGACCTCTCAGCCACAGAGTCTTTTGTTTCCATTTACAGCAGTGAGAGTGATTTGTATCCTGCACTTCTTGGTTTATTTAACTGATTTCAGTAACTGTTATAGACATGGGGGCTGAAATCATTGCCAAGGTTGCTGTCATTTGGAATTTTATGTCCTTCATTTTGTTTCACTCTGTATGCCTGTCACATCAACTTAACAGTGAGCAACATACTAGTCAGTACTTCTGGCATACTGTATATTAATAGAATATTGATATAGCACAAATACTGTTGTGGGATTCATCATTTGGTAAATCCTCTACCGTCTGCAGTTTTACAGAGCCGTTTAATTAGCAATTTTACAGCCTCCTATTCTCTCATTAAATTAATTAATAATTAAGTTCAAATATAGGCATCTTTAATGTCATAATTATATTTCAGTTTTATGGTCACTCGAGTTTAGCTCATTAGGGTAGGTACTCATAAACCATAGCTCTGTTTAGGGGCTGAGACACTTCTACACAGGTAGACTACTTCCGCTTGGTATTTTCATTTCTCTTTCTCTTAAGTAGAGCTATCTTTTTCTGGGAGCCATTCAGACTTTGTTCTTCATGTATTCTTTTTAAAATATCTTCTTAATTTTGCTAAATGTAAAACTTACATCATGCTATTACCAGACACAGATATCTTAACCTCTCTGGACTGACCTTGGCCTACTGTATCTCTGTGCTTTTTGGCTAAGGAGCTGATACCTTCAGCTTTAGTTAGCATTGAGTTCAAAGTACTCTTGAATTTTGCCGCCCCCTAGAAGCACAGTTTGAAAAGGCATGAGTGTCTGTAATGGCACTTTGCACAGTATGGTAGGTCTGCACATTGTTTTATATGGAGTAGGTTTATTTCACTCATTATCACTGATTAAATCAGCTTAGTTGAAGAGGCAAAACAAAACTTGGCTTTGAAATTGTTCTTATTCAATTTTGTTCTCCTTCACATAACCCAGGACAGTGCTAATTATCTCTTTAGTGGAGCTCATATTTCTAATGTAATTCATATGTAAATTCTAATTTAATTCATATGGGAATGTTTGTGTTCCTTACATAGTCTTCCTAAAGAGCACAAACACTGAATTAAAACTGTTTGTAAATAAAAATTTTGTTACTTTTTTTGAACTGGATTTGCTTTGCTTTGCTTTGTTGTTTCTATAACAGATTCTGCTGATTTAGTAAGCTTAAGATTTCTAGTATTATTTAGAAGAAACCTATATTTATACTGTTATGGAATTTTCTACATATCTTTGAAGGTGCTAATTGGAAATTTATACACAAGTCCTAAGGTCCACTTTCTAACTATCTCCTCTAAATCTCTTGGAAAAGACATTTTTTTTAAATCTTAAGAAGTCTAACCTACATATTAATAAACTCTCTACGCTAATTAAGGATCAATATCATTGGTCACATTTAGCAATTACTAAGATATCAGAAACACTAAGGAAACTGAATTGAAATAAGAACTGTTTACATTGAGTACTGGTCGAATTCCATGAGTGCATGCTGTAAAATTGAAATCACCTTCAAAATCATAGCATCATAGAATCTCAGTAATGGAAGGGGCCTCAGAAGCCACATAACCCACACTCCAAATTCACAAATGAATGCCTACTTATTAAAAAATGCTTCCCATTTCATCTCCTCAAGTGACAAAAAAAGATTTGGCATGTGCCTGTCTAGTGCCCTGCATAATGAGTTTGCAAGGTAAGGGAATGAATCACTGATAGGAAGGTCTTGGGCCTCTATCTCATTTCTGGAATCAATACTTAGACTACTAGTACATGGCCTTCATGATGAGATGACTCAAAGGTGATATACAAGCTGAAGATATTGTTGGGTGTATATTCAGTGTGTGTGTGTGTGTGTGTGTGTATACAAATATACATATATGTACATAATTAAATAAAATTGAAATAAAATAATCTTTGAATATAATCTAAATAGAAGAAAATATAAATAATTTCAACTTCCAAAAAATATTTTGTCTTAGCTTCTAACATTTTCTGTGTGCTAGTATTTGTACGTGGTGTTAGAAGATGAAGAGGACAGCTAAATTATCTACCTTAACCACATAACATCTCAAATCAGTACCTATAAACCTCCAGTTTGGTTTCCTAATGTTATATCTCATGTCAACCTCAAAATGTTCTTGTTATCAGTTACCTATATCATTCTAGATGATCTTGAAGGATTGTTTTTTTTTTCTTATTAATACATCATTTCCATTTGAGATACCTATTTTAGATAGTATTTGCAAACTTATGACTTAAAGCCTTTAGCACAATTTTAGCAAGGAAGAAAAAAAATCCATGAACAAGACCTAGAATCAAATAACAATAAATCAAAGTGTTCAGAAATCACACTGTTCCTTTTTTTCAATTTTTCTAAGGAGTAGGGTTTGGTTCCATAAGAAAATCTTTTTTTGAAGGCATTTGAAACATAGACCAAAGAGGTCATGATATTTTAGCTATAAAAGAAGTATTATACATCAGACTCTATGATTCTGAAGATCTCATCAGCTTTGCTTTGCAGTCAAAGGGGATCTTCTAAATGATAAGACTCTACTATGACTGACTTTGTAATATGTAGGACATAATTACACTTGCATTAAATATGCACACACACTCACACACATCATGTCAACGTAAGAGCTGTCCGAAACTATTTTCAATAATTGATTTGCCATTTAATTGAACAGCATGACTGACTAACATAGCTCATTACTTTACTCATTAGTTAATTATCGAAGAAAGTAGGACAAGTCAATAAAACGGAAGGCTGTAAATTCCAATACTAATTAGCACCATTTCCTCAGAGACATATTTAAGGGCAGATTGGCTACCCAAATGTCCTAGGACCTTGTAGATGAAGGGAAAGGGTAGATACACCATAAATCTAGATTACAGCCAAGGGAGACTAGTAGACAAGTAAACTGGAGCCAGGTTACTGCCAAGTGCTCTATTTAAATGGAAACATGGGGATGTACAACTCAGGAGGAATTCCTTTTAAATCTGAAGGATTCCTCACTAACTAAATATGCTCTAAAACCTACCTGCACGATGGACTTTTTTCTAGTGTTCTTTGGATAGTTTCCCTTTTAGTATTTTTTATGAAAGTAATAAGTATAAAAAGACTTGCATTTTCCCTTCAGGTAGATTCCATCTTATAGTTTTATCTATGTGATTTAGAAATGGCAAATATTTGTTATTATAGACACCTCACAGAAAAAAAGAGCAATTGTTTTATACTTAATTCAATTCTTGGTCTCATGTAATTATGAATTTATCTGTGTATGTATCTAACTATATAGCTTTGTACATTTCAGCAATCCAAGAGATCTTTAATCACATGCTCACACAAAGAAGCAAACGTTTATCTATTTGATTTTTGCTTCATTAGAGTCTGTTGTCACAAAAGCTTACGTTTTAAATGAAAACTTTTTTAATCTTAAAAGTTTCAGTCATGCAATAATCTACTCAAAAGGTGGTTACTGCCTTTGGCTCCTAAGTGGCCAATTCCCCATTGCTGGGTATGTTTAAAGAGAATCGCTACATTCTGACAAGAATTCTGTAGCAGGAAAGGAATTCCTGAATTGGGTAAAAGTGGAGACTATCTTTTGCCTATCTTTTTATCTCTACAGCTTAGCATAATGTACGTAGTAAGCACTTAATAAAGATCTGATGACTAACTGAATAGGTCACCACTGAGGTTTCCTCTAGCTGCAAGATTCTATGATGTTGGTTATGCTGGATAATTTTATATTAAAATATGGTAGTGTGCCATCATGCTATCAAAACTTAACCTAGGCAAAAAATCAGGACAAATTATTCCTCCCACACTCCAAAAGAGTATCTTTTCTGACAAGTCTCATATATGCATGCATGCATAATTTGCCATACACACATACACATATATGTAGCTTATATAGTCAATATATCTGTGTATCTATCTATGCATGCATATACATATATGTATAAATGTACATGTGACTTTTGTCCTGCCCACTGGTTTTAGGCCTTACTAAATATATGGCAATTAGAAGGTAATTGAGTTAGGGCTTAAGTTTTCTTTTGTGGCTCAGAGAGAGAAAGATGTTAAGTCAGAGCAAACCACACAGTTTTTGCTACGACTATAAATCAATGACTCAACAAGCATTTAAGTGTCGCAAGATCAATAGTAGATCCTGGGGATCCAAAAACAAAAGCAAAGCAGTACCTGCTCCCAAGAAGCTTACCTTCTATCGTGGTAGACAATATGTCTACAAATAAGCATACACAGAATGAATATGAGGTGATTTTGATGGGGGCAAAAAAAATTAATTTGTGTGGGAGATCAGGAAAGGCTTCATTCCAAAGGAATCATTTGAACTGAGCTTTGAAGGAAATGTGGGATTCTAAGTAGAAGTAAAGAGGACTTGCATTCTGGTCATGAGAGAGTTACAGTGGAAAAAACATAGGACCAGAGATAAAGTGTTGGATGCGAGGAAAAACAAGACTGCTAGTTTGGAGCGATCACAAAGTGCATGCAACAGAGGGATGTTTATTAAGACTACAAAGGTAGTTTGTTGTTCTACAGTGTCCCACTCTTCATGACCCTGTGGACCATAGAAAGCCAATATTGCACATGGAGTTTTCTGGGCAAAGACACTGGAGTAGTTTGCCATTTCCTTCTCCAGTTCATTTTTATAAATGAGGAAACTGAGGCAAACAGGGTTAAGTGTGTGAAAACTATGACCCTCTAGCATAAAAAGCCAGGACTATGGAAACAGAGAGCAGTGCAATGGGTACAGCACAGGATGTTGCCCTGGCAGCTGTTTCCACAACTTAACTAAATTCCTAAAGCCTTGCATTATGTGTGAACATAACTGCAAAGCATGTGTCTCTCTCACCTCCCACCCCTACTCTTAGCAAAATAACTCCTTTCTTAATATAAAGTTTAGCATAGTCATCACATTCAATGGTTATATCCTCTAGGCATAAGTTTCATGAAGGTAAACTTAGGCGGCTCCAAGGCACCATCTGAACTCACATGGTGTCTGTAAGCCAGCTAAAGCTCCAGCCCCTCCCTTTACACATGGCTATACCCTTCTAAAATTTGTATTAACAAACCCATGTTCCCCCCTCCCCCCATACACTGGTCAGCCAGCCTGAGAGAGAGCAGACCAGCCAGCTTTGTCACTGAGACTGACTTACTAGCAGGATGGGGAGCCCATCTGCCTCTGCCCAAGGCAAGTCATGATCCAGTAGCCATAATGGGGAGATCCTGTACCCCTGTAAGCATGGATAGCTCCTCGCAGACAGCTCCCATCAGTCTTACCCAACATCATCCCTGGCCCTAGGCATTTACACCTGCCTTTACAATAAACATTGTGTATTGTGCATCACTCCTGACTCAACCAGAGTTATTCACTGCACAGGTTCTTCATGTCAAGTTTTAACAAATGATTTGCCCAAGTTGTCTGAGGCCAGATTTGAACTCAAGTAGGTGAATGACTCTAGACCCCATACTCTATCCACTGTGGTACTAATCAGCCCCTCCTCAATATAAGAAATGACCTCTCCAGAGAGTTTTAGATCCTGAGGGTATTTCCTAAGTAAACAAACTTTCAAGTGAGAAATACCGATGCACATTAGCACCTTTGCTATAACTTATGAATCCTGTAGATTTGCAAAGATCACAGAGGGATTAGATGAATTTGTCTAGGATCACAAAGTAAGTATGCATCAGAATCAAAGGCAAGTTTTTTTTGTACTAAAATGTGTTTCTACCCACTATGTAAATATATATGTATGTGTGTATGTGTGTGTGTAGTGTGTGTGTGTGTATATATACTTGAGTGTGTGTGTATTCACAAGTAAAAAACATTTTATCTGCTTGATATAGAAACAGTATTATATAGATATATCAACATATATATACACATATATAAAACTATATTATATATATACATATGTATATACTGACATACTTGTGTAAATATATTTGCACATGTGTGTAAATACATGTATAAATAGAGAGAAATACATACATATATATGTATATACATATTCACATTGTGTGTGTAGATGTATCTCTCTCTCTCAGCCATTTACTTAACTTCTCTCATATGTGTAACATGCAGCAATGTATATATATATATATATATATACACATTTATGTATAAGATTGTATAATTACACATATGCACACATACATGCACAGTTCTAGACACAAATAAACACAAATATTAGTCACTTTAGTGGGTAATGACACAATGTTGTTGGTATTGTTTTCTTATAAATGATCTTTATTGAATTTCTGATTGACTCAAGACTTCCAGGACACATGTATATGTGATCATGCATATAAGCTCGTGCATGTGTATGTATTTATGTGTAATATGTATGCAGTGTGCATATGAGTATACACATATATGTATGTGTACATACACTAAATATGTGTATTTATTACTATGAATTGATCAAGCAGCTATAAGATTTTCTTCATATCTGGGAATGTAATAACAATTCCTAGAATTTATATAATGTTTTAAGGTTTGTAAACTTTCAATATCTCATTTGATTCTAACAATTATCACAGGAGATGATGATGATGATGATGATGATGATGATGATGATGATGATGATGATGATTACTATTGTTATTATTATTCTCATTTTACATAGGAAGAAACAGGTTAATAGTTGGTTTCCCAGTCTCACACAACTAAGTAAATGGCAGGATTTAAATTCAGCATTTCTTGACTTTAGTATTCTATCCACTTCTCCACCTAAGTTAATCATTTTAGGATAAGTTCTCTATTTCATTTCTTTTTAAAATATTATTTTTTATGTTCTTTCCTTTTTAAATTTTGAGTTTCAGATTCTCTCCCTCCTCTGACTCACTCTCCCACCCACTGACAAGGCAAGCAATATGATATCAATTATACGTGTGAAATCATGCAAGACATACTTCCATATTAGTCATAAGGCAAAAAAGCTAAAAAAAATAAAGAAGGCAAGAAAATGATACTTTAATTTGCACTTGAAGTTCATCAGTTTCTTCTCTGAAGGTAGATAACTTTTTTCATCATGAGTCTTTGGGGACTGTCTTGGATGGTTGTATGGATTAGTCTTTCACAGTTAATCATCATTAAAACATTGCTGTTGTTGCACACAATGATCTCCAAGTTCTTCTCACTTCACTTTACATTAGGGCATATGTCTTGCCATTTTTTTTCCTGAAGCCACCCTCTCCCATCATTTCTTATAGAATGATAGTACTCTATCACACACAACTTATTCATCCATTCCTCAACTGATGAACATCTCCTCAATCTCTAATCATTTGCTATCACAAAAATGGCAGCTATAAATATTTTTGTACATATAGGTCCTTTTTTTTTCTTTTTCATTGATCTCTTTGGAGTACAGACCTAGTAGTGGTATTACTAGATAAAAGGGTATGCACAGTTTTGTAGCTCTTTGGGTATAGTTTCAGATTGCTCTTCAAAAGTGACTTGTCTAGTTCACTGCTCCACCAACACTGCATTAGTGTACCTACTTTCCCTCAACCCCTTCAGCATTTATTATTTCTGATAAATTCAAACTGGTACCTCAGAGTTGTTTTAATTTGTCTTTCTCTAATCAATAGTGACTTAGAGCTTTTTTTTGTATGACTATAGATTGTTTTGATTTCCACATCTGTAAACTTCCTGTTCATATGTTTTGACCATTAATCAATTGGGGAATGACTCATTTTTTTTTATAAATTTGATTCAGTTCCCTGTATATTGGAGAAATTAGCCCTTTATCAGAAAATTTAGCTATTTTTTAAACTATTACTTCATTGTCTATGTCTTTTAACAAAATTGGTCTATTTTTGCTTATGCTTAGTTTGAGATCATGATTGTTAACTTATTTTTGTTTGTTTGTTTGTTTTTCTTTTAACCTCAGATGAAATATATTACATTCTGCTCCAGACTTTTATTTTAATTCTATGTTGTCTTTCTGTTTCAAGTGTGTCTCCTGTACAAAATATATTGTTGGATTGTGGTTTCTAAGTCATTCAGCTATTCACTTTCATTTTATGGGTCAACTCATCCCATTCACATTCAAAGTTATAAATACTATGTATTTCCCTCCATCCTATTTTCTTCTGTTTATCCTTCTCTCTCTCTTTTTATCCTGTCACTCCTCAAAAATCTGTTTTACTTATGACTACTGCTTCCCTTAATCTTCCCTCCCTTTTATGATTTCACCTGCCCATATCTCTTATCTTCTTCATCTCCTATTTCCCTATTGGGTAAGTTAGGTTTCTATACTAACCTGAGTATATAGGTATAGATAGATAGATAGATAAATAGATAGATAGATACATATGTACATACACACACACATGGGAACATGTGAGGGGAAAATATGTATACATATATACACATATGTATGTATGTCTGTGTAGATATACATATGTGTGTATGTCTGTGTATGTGTGTGTATATATTCTTTCCTCTTTGAACCAATTCTGATGAGAGTGAGGTTCAAGCATTGCTCACCGCCCCCATTTTCCTTTCCACTATAAAAGCTCTTTCTTGCACACCTCTTTTATTTGAGAAAATTTTCACCATTCTACTTCTCCCTTAGGGGCAGCTAGCCATGTCAGTGGACACATCCCCAAGCCTGTAGTCAAGAAGACCTAGGTTCAAATCTGGCCTCAGACACTTACTAGCTGTGTGACCTGGGCAAGATGCTTAACCCTGTTTGTTTCAGTATCTTTGCCAAGAAAACTGAAAAGGGATCATGGAATCAGACATGACTGAAAATGACTAAACAAGATTTCTTCCTTCCCCCTTCACCTAGTGTGTCCTTGTTTCTCACCCCTACATTTTTTGAGAACATCCCAACATGATGAACATACACCCATGACCTCTTTCTATGTAGACTCCTTCTAGTTATCCTAATAATGATAAAGTTCTTAAGAGTTACATGTATCATGATTCCATATAGGAATGTAAACAGTTTAAATTTATTGAGTCTATTATGATTATTCTTTCAGATTTACTTTTTTTTGTCTTTCTCTTGAGTCTTGTGTTTGAATTTCAAATTTTCTATTCAGTTCTGGTCTTTTTATCAGCAATGCTTGGGGATCTTTAATTTTATTAAATATTCATTTTTCTCCCTGAAGGATTATACTCAGTTTTGTTGGTTAGGTTTTTTTCTTTTTTTGGTTGTAATCCTAGCCTCTTTGCCTTCTACCTTCTAGAATCTCATATTCCAAGCCTTCTACTCCTTCAACATGGAAGCTGCTAAATTGTATGTGATACTAACTGTGGCTCTACAGTATTTTAATTGTTTCTTTTTGGCTGCTTGCAATATTTTCTCCTTGACTTAGGAGCTTTATATTTCACCATAATATTCCTAGAAGTTTTCATGTTGGGACTCTTTTAGGAGGTGTTCATTGGATTCTTCTGATTTCTATTTTACCCTCTGGTTCTAGCATTCAGGTAGCCCATTGATTTTTAAATTATCATGTCTCCTTGATCCAGTTTCCAGGTCAGTTGTCTTTCTAATGAGATATTTCACATTTTTTTCTATTTTTCTTTCTTTTGCTTTTGTTTCAGTGGTTTTTTTTTAATCTCATGGCATCATTAGCTTCTACTTGCCCGATTCTAATTTTTATGGAATTATTTGCTTCAGTGAGCTTTTGTACCTCTTTTTCCATATGGCCAATTGTGTTTTTACAAGAAGTCTTTTTCTTCAGTGACTTTTTTTTAAACCTTCTTTCCTATTTGGCCTCTTCTTCCTTTAAGCTGTTTTTTCTTTAGTATTTTTGAGCTTATTTTACCAAGTGGTTAATTCTATTTTCATAACTTTTTTTTGCATTACTCTCATTTCTTTTTTCCAAAATTTCAGCTACCACTCTTATTTCTTTCTTTAATTATTCCAGGAATTCTTTCTGGCCTTGGATATGATTAGCATTTTTTTTGTGGTTTTGCTTTTAGTTCTTTTTACATTATTGTCTTCTTCTAAGTTTATGTCTTAGTCTTCTTTGCCACCATAGTAGGCTTTTTTGGTCAAGTTATTTTTTTTCTTGTTAGTTCATTTTCCCAGCCTATTTCTTGACTTTGAACTTTATGTTCATTTGAGGTAGGAAGGCAATACCTCAAGCTCCAGGCTTTGTCACAGAGCTGCTTTCAGAGCTAGTTCTGGGGGTTTGCAAGTTTTTGATGTTTCTATGATGGTGTTATCCTGAGTGAGATGTGGTCACTGCTTTCCTAGTCTGAGGTCTGATCATTATGAAGAAAGGGCTCCTGCCCCCTTGCAGCTGCAAGAACTAGTACTCCTTTTAGCCCTGGAAGTATGACCAGGTCAGCTGCTCTCCTGCAGTCACAAGTGTTAACACTCCTATTAAACCTGGAGCTATGACCAGGGTCCCTTCTCCCTTGTGACCAATCATAAACACTCTTCACTGTCCAGAAACTTTAGCCCTGATCTGCCTGTAAATAATAGAATGCCCAATAAATTTCAGCAGCACCCAGTGCCAGCAAAGAGTCCCCTGTAATCTCTCTCTGACCAGTTGTCTGACCCTCTTATTATCTCTGGGCTAAGAGTTCCAAAAGCTGCCACTACTGCTGTCATAGCCTCCAAGGCCCACCAATGTTGCTCCTGCTGCTGGATGAGTCTGTGCCTACCCTGATGTTACGGACATCTCCTGTAGGCTCCCTAACTTGTCTTAGGCTAGGAAAATGTCTTCCTCTGACCTTTTGTTGGTTCTGCTACTCCAAAATTTGATTTGAGGCTTTATTTTAAAGTTGTTTGGAGGGGAATATTAGTAGAGTTCAACTATGTCCTGATCTGTACTCTACCCCTTCTATTTCATATATATATATACATATATATATCAATTTAATGTAAATTAAAGTAGATAATTTCAATGTTTTTATTTTCTTAGCTTTATGATGAAAGATTAAACTGAGAAAAGAAAAGCAATTACAAGTATGCCTCAAATAATATTCAGTGAGAATCATGACACACTTTACTTTGGCATAATTCCCTTGTCATTGGCCCTGTTTTCAAGTCCAAGCTATGAAGCTTTTGGAAGTGGTTTTAAAAGTATAGTACAAAGTCAAACTTTCCCCAAAATTATATTTTATCAGCATTTTTGAGAATCAGGTCCCAGGTGCTAATAAGTGACAGCAGAATTTAGAAGAGTGAAATGTAGTTGTGCATTTAATCAAAAGCTCATGGTTAGAATAAAAAAAACTCTAACAATTTCAGAAAAAAAATTAATTATGCTTGCTTGTAGCTACTTTTGGAAATTATGTATATGTCAGAGAAATGTTCAGATGGTCTGCACCAAATAAAACTGACCTGAGAGAAATCTTAGCAAACTACATTGTCATTATTAGATAGTTTTCCTGTGTCTGAAAAGAGTCATAAAGTACCTTTGCTTCAGCATTACTGCTGGCTGCAATAGAATGACAAGGAAGGCCCAAGTAAATGTCTGGCTTGTTAAACTGGCACTCTGCAATCTGTCCATAGTAATAAATAAGAACTGAGAAAAGTCTTAAAAAGGAATATGCTTTGTATTATTGGTGGGAATTTCAACCTAGAAGAGTTCTTGTGACTAAAGTAGGACTATGGGAAAATATAGCAGTTTTATTCAATATTGGAAAAGTTTTTTTTTAATATAAATTCAGTGCTTTACATTCAAATTTCTTTTTAAACAGGCAAAAGTTGTGCTGTGACCTCATATGGGGTCATGACCCACAGTTTAAGAAGTGCTGAAGGGGCTATGAGTGGAAAAAGTTTAAGAAGCCCTGGTTTAAAGTAGCTGTAATCTCTGCTATGGAAGGGGTAAGGATTACCCACCAAAGAAATAAAAGTGAAGTAGGCAATGAGTAGTTTCTAGGACTAAGGAAGGGTTAGTACCTGTGCTTGATCAATGCATCTCTGGAGTTTGGAGTTGAATTTATAGGATCATAAAGCTAGAGATCGAAGGTATCTTAGAGGTGATCTATTCTACCCCATCATGTCATAATTAAATAAACTGAGGCCTAGAAAAGATAAGTGATATGTTTAAGTTCACAGTCAACTAAGTGACAGAAACAGAATTTGAACTCAGATTTTCTTACTCCAAATCAAGAGGAAAGAAATCAAAATTGCCCAAATAAAAGAGAAAAATGAACAGAGAAGAAATAAAATAGACTGATTAGGACCTACAATCCACATTAGAGGTAGCTGGTAACACAGGGGATAGAGCACTGTGTCTAGAATGAGGAAAATCAGGGTTCAAGTTTGACCTCAGATATTTACTAGCTATGTAATCCTGGGCAAGTCACTTGCCATCTATTTGCCTCAGTTTCCTCAACTTTAAAATGCAGATAATAATAGCAGTTACCTTGGAAGGTTATTGTAGAATTAATATTTGATTTAAAAAGAGTACTTAGTACAATGCTTGGCACATAGTACACCCCATATAAACACATATTCTCTTTTCTCTTCTCCCATATTATATGCTAGAAAAATAATAACCTAGAATTTAATTAAAATGAATGATAATCTACAAAATACATAAAATAACCAAAGTAAAAAGAAAAGAGAGATCCAAAAACAAACTGACTAAGCCACAAAGAAATGAGAAAGAAACTACTAATTAGGGAGACTTCTGATTTAATAAAATTTATGAATGAATTCATTCAAATCTTTAAAGAGAAATTAATACCTATATACTATTCTCTATATTTGAGAAAGTGTTTCACTATACTCTTTTTTTGAGAAAATTGTGACAATAACTAAACCAAAGAGGAATAAAGTTAAGAAAGAAAAATAAAGCCTGATATTGTGATTGAAAAATTATACCAAACTAATAAAAAGGTTGTAGATAATAAATGATAGATGATTGATAGACAAGTAAAACAAATAATTAAATAGGTAGGTAGATAGGTAGATAGAGCATTTATGAAACATTTACTATATGCCAGGTATTATGCTAAGTGTAAAGCACACAAATACAAAAAAATCAAGATAGTCCCTACTCTTAATTCAAAAGTCATTCAGTCATGTCTGACTACGTCCATGCAGTTTTCTTGGCAAAGATACTAGAGTGATTTGCCATTTCCTTCTCCAACATAGGCCAAATTTGAACTCAGGTCTTCCTGACTCCAGGCCCAGCACTCTATCCACTGAGCATCTAGCTGGCTCCATTCAAATAGGGGAAAACAAAATATTAAAGCAATTGGACATCAGAAGAGGGTTGGGAAGATAGCTGCCTTTGAATTAGGAGGAGGATCCGTGGAGAGAATGAAAGAGTGAGTTGAACTAGGAGTGAAGTGCATACGACTATAGACACTCATGAAATGACAACCTTAACTTAAGGAATCACCCATCAAGAAAGTAGGCTGTAGGGGATAAGCATTATAAAATACTATAAAAAAAAAAACAAAACAAAACTATGTGCCTGTGTGTTTTCATTGTCATGAAGTTTGTGACATACCAAATATACGAGGATAAATCATTATTGGGAAAATGATTAGCAAGGTTAGTCATCTTAAAAGCAAAAAAAAAAATCTCCAGCAACATTAGGATATCAGTATAAAAAAAGCCTTAGGAAAAACAGTAATGAAAAGGCAAATGTTAAATACTATTTTAATATGACAAAAATGTGTAAAAATCAAAAGTTTTCATTATTTGCAATGCAGAAGAACTAGAAGTCTTTCCAATAATATAATGATAATACAAAGATAAGTTCTGTTCCCATTATAATTTCAGTGTCATTCTAGAAATGCTAGCAAGAGCAATCAGATAAGAGGCAGAAATTTAAAGTATAAATATTAGCAGAGACAACAAATTATTCCTACTTTCAGAAAATATTGTGACAGGGCTGGGAAACCTGTGGCCTCCAGGTCATATTTGGCCCTCTAGGTCTTCAAGTGTGGCCCTTTGACTAATCCAAATTTCACAGAACAAATCCCCTTAATAAAAAGATTTGTTCTGTAAAATCTGAACTCAATCAGAAGGCCACAACCAAGGACCTAGAAGGCCACATGTGGCCTTGAGACTGCAGGTTCCCCATCCTTGTATTATGACTTAGAAAACCACAAAGAATCATCAAATTAATTAAGAATAACAATTGCTTTAGTAAAGTAGCATGATTTCAAACAAACATGAAAAATCATCTATATTTCTACATAGCCATAGAAAAGACAGAAATGATAGAGAAATAACGTTCAAAATAACTACAAATTATGTGGGAGACAATCTACCAAGGCATACTTAACCCATACAAATAAAATCACAAAACTCTATAAAAGTAGACAATGTACACAATCTTCATTACTTATATTTGGATAGTACCAATATAATAAATGAAGATACTGCCTAAATAAATGTAATATACTTAATGTTAAAGCAATGGAACTAGCCAGAATTGACCCTACATAATTTGACAAAATAATATCAAAATTCATTTGGAATACCAAATGGCCTACAGCCTCAATGAAAAAATGAAATGAAACTAAAAGTTAAGGAGGAATATATTTTGTAGATTTCAAACTCTATTATACATCAGCAATCATAAAAAAATTATTTGGTACTTGCCAAAAAAAGTACTAGTACCAAATAGTAGGAAAAACTACATTAGCAAGAATAAAAAATCAATAACCCATTGTTTAAAAAAATAATATAAATTGACTGTTGCACTAGTATTTATGAACTTCTTAGAAAACTGGAAGGTGATTTGGTAGAAAATAAGTTTAAACAAGCAATTATACCATATACCACAGTAAATTCCAAATGGATACATAATAAATATCAAAGTCCAAGTTCAAAAAGAAGAAAAAAATAGGACATACTTTTCACAGCTATAGTTAGGTAGAACTAGAGGGAAAAATTAAATTAAATACCTCTGATAAAAGTTTGATATTCAAAAATCATTCCCATGTTCAAAGGACATACAGAACTTTCAAAAGAAGAATTGCAAATTATCATAAACATATTAAGTATTGTTCTAAACCACTGATAGTCAGGTAAATGTAAATTAAAAGAATTATGAGGTTTCATGTCTTTCCCAACATAGTGGCAAAACTGGCCAAAAAAAAAAATGGAAATAGTATCAAGAGGTTGTAAGGGAAAAGAGGTCCAATAATGCATTGTCATGTCAACTCTAAATTATTTCAACCATTATGGAATAGTGAGGAAGTCATTAGTCTTTTCATACCCTTTGACTTAAAGTTCTCCCTCCTAGGCATATAGTGATGATAATGATGACAATGACAATGATGCTGAAAATAAGCATTTTTTTTTTGCACTTTAAGTTTTGCAAAGAGCTTTGCAAATATTATTTCATTTTATTCTTCCAATTTTTATAAATGAGAAAACTCAGGCAAATGGAGGTTAAGTGACTTGCTCTAGAAACATATAGCTGGTAAGTTTCTGAGGCTAGATTTGAACTCAGATCTTCCTGACTACAAGTACAATGCTTTATTTAAAGCCACCACCACCTAGTTAACTATATAGACAAATATGTGTGTATGTGTGTACACATATATACATACACATATGTGTATATGTATATACACAAACATATGTATATATCTATATATTTATGTATGTGCATATATATATTATATATATATATATACACATATGTATGGACAAATGTCAAAGACAAAAAAGAAGAATATCATATGTAAGCAAATATCAATAGTCACATTTTTATGTTGTAGTGAATAACTAGAAACCAAGTATACATTAATTTTTGACTGAATATTATTATGATCTATAAACATAATTTAATATTATGAATGAATAAATGGATGGATGAATAAATAAATCAAAATCACTTATTAATCATTTACTAAGCACCAATCATTGTGTGTGTGCTCAGGATAAAAATACAAAAGCACCAACAGTCCCTTACCACCTTCAAGGAGCTTAAGTTCTAATAGGGGAGACAACACACATAGGTAAGTGGTGGCTAGGGCAATCGAGTGGCACACTTTGGTGTGGAGAGTTACAGGGTTATAATTAGGAGATATTTTCACAGCTATAGTGAGGGGGAATTAGAGGGAAAATTTAAATTAAATAACTCAAATAAAAGTTTGGTATTCAAAAATTGTAAGGTTTAAGAAGAAATTAATATGAAGCAATCAGAGAAACACTGGAAAACGTGTATGAAATGATACAAAGTTTAATAAGTAGAAACAAGAAAATTATGTATTCAGAGGCTACAATGAGGTAAATGAACAGTAGAATAAAATGAATGTGGGCATTTGGCAATTGTAACAACTAATTATAGTCCTAGATAATAAATGAAGAAATTAATTTACTTCTTTTCATTGAAGTAAAAAACTATGGGTACAGGGTGTTGCAAATTCAGTCAGATGTGGGCAGAGTCGTTCCATTTTCTTGACTGTTTTCTTTTTTACAAAGTATGGTTCAATGAATATGGGCTATATCTGGAAACAAGACCAATGAAAATCATAATGCATCAATAACTTTTTAAAACAATGCCAAACCAATTATCTGTCTACATGTAGACAAACAAAAATATGGTAAAACATTTATTAACATTTTGCAAAACAATTATCTAGACACTGGGGAAGATTAAAAGTTTAGATAATTCATAGCCCATGGAACTTAGTGTCCTGAAGGAGAGTATACTATGTCAGTCAACCAAAAAACATTTATTGAGTAACTACTAAGTGGCCAATGCTTACACAAATAGTCATAGTAGAAATTATTTTATAAAACAGCACCAGATAAATAGGTACAAAAATACAAAAACCAAGTACCATATTAGATTTGTGGGATCAATGGATCACCCAAATAATTGTATCCCACATACAATTAGGCTCTGGAGTCCAAGTAAGAGCTAGGTATATGGAATTATTTTTTGAATGTATGCCAGTACTGGTAATATTTAGGCTAAGTTCTAGAAATTCTACACTTTGTCTAATGTTACTTAATGTTTTTATGCCTAAGTCTATATTCAATCCAATATGTATTTATTAAGCAACTACTATGTGGGAAGTATTGGTCTATACACGAAGGCAAATGAGGCCCTTGCCTTCAAAGTACTTAAATTCTCCAGAATAAGATAACATGCAATCAGATAAGAAAATGCAAAATAATTTGAAGAGGCAAAGAGTAGGCATAACTAGGAGCATTAGGAAAGGCTTCCTGGAGGAATTGCACTTGATCTGAACTTTGAAGAAAGCTCAGGATGCCAAAAGGTAAGATGAGGAAACTATACATTCAGAATAGGGGAGGTAACCTATGCAGGGATATCAAGAGAAGGAATTGAGAGAAAGACAAATAGGCTAGATGAACAAGAACATAGAATGAAAAAGGAGAAATAACATGAGTTAGAAAGGTAGTCAGGAGCCCTATTTTAAAGAGTTTTAAATGCTAAACTAAGGATTTTTGATTTTGTGTTAGGAATAAGGACCTATTGAATAAAGAATAAGGAAAGTGACCAATGAGAAACATTTTTGGAAGATTATTTTGACATTTTTATGCAGGAGAGATTAAATGTATAAAGATTGAAAATAGGGAAACCAATATAGAGTACAATTATTTAATTTAATTATTTAACTATATGGTTTCATTTGAAAGGTGATAGAGGCCTAAAAGTTATAAAGCTGGGGTTCCTGGCCTGAGTCTGTTTTTGAATAACTGTATGAGATTGAACATACAATTTAGTATCTCTCTGTTTAAGTTTCTTTATCATAAAATCTGTTCATATCTGATTACATATTTTAAAGGATCCTTGGGAAGACAAATAAAACAACAAAGGTGATACCACTTTAGGAAAAAAAAACATGCAATTCCATGCAAGTCAAGTGACTGGTTATTATTATAACGTTGTATCCTCCTGTAATAACTGCTTTTAATTTTTGGTCTTAAAGTAATGGTACCTCATACATAGAAGGTACTTTAACAAAATGTGGTTGAATAGAGTTGAATTGAAATATGATCATTAGGAACCTAGTGATAGTGTGCAGAGTTTGTGGAGTTTTGAATTTGGGAAACAGGAAAACTTGGTTTCAGATCTCACCTCTGATACTTGCTATATCTGTTTAGTCATAAGACAGCCTCAGTCTGCTCATTTGTAAAATGCTAATAATATTTTCACCACTTCAGAGGGTTGTTGTGAAGAACAAATAAGGTAATATACTTAAAACACTTTAAAGACCTTAAATGTTCCATAATTATTAGTTATAATCATCAACCACTCAACTGTTTCCTTTTTTTTTGTAAAATGGTCAAAGGACTGTCATAAAGCTTAATTTAAAAAATACACATGCATATATATATATTACATATATTAAATTTTAAAAATTTTTAAAGTACTCTCTAAATGTTAGCTTATATCATCCACATTGGACTCTAAAGTCCAATATATAAAAGCCTCTAAAGTTCCTTCAAGCTTTGCGTCTACGGTTCAGTGATCTAATTTGTATATGTGCTTCTGTATGCAGTATGAGAATTTATTTCCTTTTGCATGTGAAACTACACTTTCTTTTCCATAGAAAACATGTCTAAATTAGTTTTTATTCTCTCCCAGTCTAAACACTGATGCAGAATAAAGACTTTTCCACTTTAACCAATGTAAAATATGCAGGCTGGAAGAGCTTTGGTGGAATTTTAGTGGTCCTCTTTTAGAAACGGGGCCCTGAGGCCTCTATAGCCTTTAATCAGCTATAAGTGGAGTAAAGCTGTCAGCTCCTGCTTGTATTCTGTCAGCTTTAGTACCATTTAGAGCATCCCTGACAAATATACAGTACAAATTTAACAGTCAACCTGTGAGCAAGCAAAACAAAAATATCTCTCAGGCATCAGAAGTAACTTTCTTCAGCTGTGCCATAGACAATGGAAAAGTTGTACGTTTCCTGGAAACCAAAACAAATGGTGATGGAGTAATGAGCTATACAAACAGAATGTTTTGCTCTAAATCACATAGAGACTTTGTAAAGTGGACATACCAGGAAGAAAAAAGAAAAGGAAGGGGCAAAGAACTAATTAATGTTAAGGAGAAGAGACTTAATTGACTAAAAATCAGAGATCACACAATTATATATCCACAGTTTCAAGGCACTACAAAATTGAGCTAATCCAACCCCCTATTTTGATAGATGAGTTAATTTAGTCCCTGTAGTAATCACTACAAAGTCACATGGGCAATAATCATTATAGGTAGGATTTGAACCCATGACCTCTATCTATGCCCTCAAATTCCTCTTTCCACTTTACTTTGCAAAATAAATGTTGAATGAAAACTATCTATTGGGAAATCAAGTGCTGACATTGTCTTACCTATAATTACTTATTGAAATTATTATGAGAGAAACATTTCTAAAAGGCACTTCCACTGTCAAGGTAAGATCTTTATTCTTTAATGGAGATTTAGAAGTGATCACTGATATTTCTGTCAATTTCTGGCAATATGAAATATCACACTATTAAAGGGATGATTGTGATCATTTAGAAAGGGAAGCAGTAACCACTACAAACCGGAACAAGTTCATCAATATTAGGTTATTCCAGAATAACAACATTTTGACTGGTTTCCTATATTAATCAGTGAAGGGAATTCCAAAGATATAGCATGCCTAGATTTCAACAAGACATTTAGCAAAAACTCTTACAATATCCTAGTTGTTGAGATGAAGGGATGTGACCAAAAAGTAAGTAGATTTGTGTGGATTTGGATGTCATTAAAGAATTAAAAGCAAAACAAACAAACAAACAAAAAAGACAGAGGATTACTGCATTGAGATGACCTTGACTCTCTTCTGTTTTTATTAATGACTTAGGCAGAGTATAGGTGGCATGTTTATCAATTGTCAGATAACATAAAGTCAGGAGGCAGGATTGATATATTTTTTTTGAAAAGTAAAAAGAGGGGCAGCTAGGTGGCGCAGTGTATAGAGCACTGATCCTGAAGTCAGGAGGTCCTGAGTTCAAATCTGGCCTCAGATCAAACACTTGACACTTACTAGCTGTGTGACCCTGGGTGAGTCATTTAACCCCAATTGCCTAAAAAAAATAAATAAATAAAAAGAGTCCTAAAAGATGTCCACATCCTGGAACTTTGAGTTTAATTGAATGAAACTCTAGAAATAAGGGGAAAATTCTGCTTGAGATAAAAAAAAAACCAGTTATACAAGCACAGGATGAAAGGTCTGTACTAGACTTGTTCATTTGAAAAAGCTCTAGGGCATTCACTGGCATAAAAATTCATTATGAGTATTAGTATCAAATATTTAAGTTTAGAAAAGATTTTAGAAGCTAACTACTCCACTCTCTTATTTTGCATATGAGGAAACAGAAGCTTACAGGGCTTGGTTAAAGGGCTTGGTCAGACTCCACAGCAAGTAAGTATTTAAGGCAGGATACAAATCTGTCTTCCCTTCTTCAACTTCAGTCCTCTGTCCACTATGCTACCCTGCATTTGAAAACCAAAAGAAATGTTATCACAGAATGTATAATATCATAGTTCCAGTATGATGCATCCCAATCTGACCCAATCTGCACTGTGTGAATCAGTTGTGTGTACCTCATTTTAGGAATGGAAATGACAAGCTGGCCCATGTTAAGTGTTCATGATGATAGTAAGATTGGAAGCCCAGGCAATGGCATATTGGTTGGAGGAACTGGGGATATTTTGCTTAGCTAAGAAGAAAATAATTGGGTGATTGGAGGAGAGCGGTGTGAAATGATAGCTCAAAGGTTCTCATATAGATGAAGGATTGGTTTAGTTCTTCTTGGTCAATGAGTAGAATGTTTTAAAAGGGAATCGTATTCTGATATGATAGAAAGTAAAAAATCCTAATGATTGTACCTATGTAATAATGGAGAGGACAAACTAGAGAATTAATGAATTCCACATCACTATAGTTATTCTACAGGAGACAGAAACATTGCTTGTCAAATAATTTCAGAAGAATTTCCTACTCAACTAAGAGTTGGAAGAAATTCTGTGGCTCTACGAATTGTGGCATATAAGAAAATCACTGAGAATTTGAATGAGAGAAAGATTAGTTAGTCATATGGATTCACAGAAGACTTCACGGAAGAGATGACATTTAGCTGGACAGTGAACAATGAGAAAAATTTTGACTGATGAAGAGGGGCATTCAATGCCACCAATTTGAGAGCACATAATTTTAAGAAAAGATCTGTGCTCAAATTAGAAAGACATTTTATGAGTAGTAAAAGAAAGAGCCCAAATAACAATTTAAAATGCAAATTATCTTTAAAATTACACTTCAGACATGCTCAAGAACATATAGCTTAAATTGTACATCATAACCAAAGGTTTAAGTTAGAATCAACTGTGTCCCTGATGACAGCTATTATCACCTGATTGCTTGCTATTTGGAAAACTGAAACAGGCTTTCAGTTATTAAATAGCTTCCAATAAATAACATGTGTATAATATACTCAGTCAAGCTTTATATAAATGTTTATCAAATGAATGAAATTGGCATTTATATGAGAAGACCTGACAAAAATGAAATACTGATACCCATAGTTGAAAAGAGAGCTTTAAATATTTTAAATTTATGCTTGTTTGACTAATGAAAGAATTCATATTCCAGGTTTAAGAGTGGTTTTCCTTGCATGCACCATGTTTACAGGGGGGATTTCAGTAAAATGTATACAAGACACATTGCTACTTGTTGGATGTGAATTTACTGAATACCAAAGAATTTAACAAGATTGCCATTGATGAAAAATCTCAAATCTCACCTAACTTTTTTTCAGCCAGAGAAAAGGTTTATTAAAGATCAGCTATATTAGCCAGACTCTTAAGGAATCTAAGCATTTGTATCATTAATGCAAGTGGACCAGATCTTAAGAATATGAGTCCTTGGCTAGACTCTTAAAGAATCTGAGCAGTAGCTAAAATTTAAGAATCTGAGCACTTTAATGGAGACAAAATGGACCTTATATACAGAAAGACTATGGAAGGGATCTAGGAGAGGCCAAGTAGTTTGGGATGACTGGAGGAGGGGTCTCAGGAAGATCTCAGGAAGGCAACAGAACAGAATGGAGTCTAGATTGGATTAAGGGTGAGAAGTGACCTGGGGACATCTGGAGTTAATAGACAATGGAGGGCTAGGTAACAGAATTGGGAAATTGGGTTTGGTAATAATGAAAGGCCAATTGATAGGATTATAGCCTCAGGTGAATGCCAGAGATTTGGCCATATGGGAAAGTCCAGAGTTTTTTCCTTTTTGGAGTCTAGATCCCTTCCTCATCATTGCCCCCTCAAACAAATGGGACCCAAATTCTTTTGGGGTAAGGAGCAAATGTTGGGGTCATAGAGCTCTCCCTGCCTCTAATGGGTCTCAAAGAGGAGGTTGACTGGAACTGAAAACAGGCTGCATCCAGGGAACAATAAGGGGACATTGGCTGGTACCCTCTGTTTGCTACCAACTGTAGGTGAATGAACAATAGTCTGGAAGACACAAATCTGACAGAAAAGACTGCAAGGCTCAGATATAGGGAGAAGTAAAAAGCCAATCATTAGAGATTGTTTCTATATACTTGTAAATTCTCAGCAAGACAAAATCCAAACAAGCTTTTTGGCAAGTTTACACATTAAAACAATAACTAACAATAGTCAAATTATTTTAGCAGTAACCAAATTACAAAAAGTTGCTTGACATAACTGATAAAGTTCACCAATTTGAAACTTGAAACAAAACCATTACCAATCACATGACTTCAATTTTGTTAAGCACATTTCCAAATTACTTTACACAGAGAATCAACATCTCATCATGAACAGTTAAAACTACAACTTTAAAAGAGTGTGCTGGGGTAGCTAAGTGGCGCAGTGGAAAGAGTACCAGCCCTGAAGTCAGGAGGACCTGAGTTCAAATCCAGCCTCAGACCAAAGACTTGACACTTACTAGCTGTGTGACCCTGGGCAAGTCACTTAACCCCAATTGCCTAAAAACTAAAAAAAAAAAAAGTGTGCTTACATAAGTTCAGAGGCTAGCTTCTTTACCTTGAGCAGGATGTGCTGAACCTGGGTGATGCTTCCAGGCAAGGGTTGCCCCAGGGCCCAAGGCCATTACCAGTGGGGGGCCCATCCTGTAGAAGGTTCAGAGGAGGGGGTGGGGGGAAGGTGAAACTCTTCTCTCCTATGAGATGGATTAACAATTACCCTCTTGACTCAAGGGAAGGGAGTAGGAGAAGGGAGTGACCAGGGTTGTAAGGAGGTGTTTCAAAACTCCTTAATGATTGATCACAAAACTTCCAGAATCTGCTAAGATGTTTTTAGCTGTTCTAACTTTTCCCTGTGACCTCCATGAAACTGGATTCAGGGGTGTAGAAGTAAGGAAGTCTCAGAAAACCAAAAAGCACCTGCAGTTTTCCCGATTCCCTAGCACCTAGAAAATTAACAGAATTGGGCAAACACTTCCGGATAGGGCATCTGTCCTTGTCCTCTATGCTGTGAAAGGTGTACCCAGGTCCATGGCCTTGAAATGAACCAGTGGACGGATAGTCTGAGAGTGTCAGGTCAAGTGTGAGACAGCCTCATAACTGTCTGCCCAAAAAGCACCTCCAAGCCTTCCTAGGTGCTTGGAGAGTGACCCTAACTACAGGGCAAGAATGAAGGAGGGGAAGAAGGCTTAAAACCTTCCAGTCTTGTCCACAGAAGAACTTGGGGTCAGGCAGCTTCCCCATGTGGGCCCCCAAAATGTTGAGGTTTAGGGGTGACCCTGAAATCATGACATGCAGGTCCTACCCAAATGAATTCAACCCAAGTCTTCTTTCAGCCAAAGACAAGGTTTATTAGAATATCCTCCATATTGGTCAGACTCTTAAGGAATCTGAACATTACTAAGCTATTGGCTAGGTTTTTAAGGAATCTGAGCAGTGGCTAGATTTTAAGAATCTGAGTTCTTACCCAGCTTTAATCTATTTCTTGACGTTCAGTCTTCCATCTCCAACTTTCTATTGGACATTTCAAACTAGATGCACCACAGGCAAATTAAACTTAATATGACCATGATTACCTACACATAACATATGTCAGATTGCTTTCCATCTCAGGAAGAGATAAGGGGAAGGAGAAAATTAAAATTAAAGAATGATAAAAATAATTTATATGTTATTGGGAAAATTAAGTATTTGAAAAATAAAAAAAAGTAAAGTGTGTTGTTTATGACCACCACCTTCCCAAATACACCCTTCCTTCCATCAGCCCTGTACCATCTCAACCCATTCCCAACTTAATTCCCTATATGATAAGGTATATTTCTCTACCCAACTGAGCACATATATTATTCCCTCTATGAGTCAATTCTGCTGAAAGTAAGCTTCAAACATTGTCTGCCACCCCACTTATTTCCCCCTCTACTGTAAAAGCTCTGTCATACCTCTTTTATGTGAGATAATGAAGTGTATGGAGTGTTTAGGGAGAATTAACACCTCTGCAGTGAGGGCCTGCAGACCAAGAAGCTATAGTATGCTTTTTTTTAAAGGGATTTTTCTCTTCAGTGGATTTTTGTGCCTTTTTTTTTTTACCATTATGCCTATTCTGGTTTTTTTTAAGGGTTTTTTTTTTCCTTCAGTACTTTTGGGCTTCCTTTACTCATGTGTTGACTCTTTTTTCCTGACTTCTCTTCCCATTTTCTTCTATTTCTTTTATCCAATTTTTAAAACCCTTTTAAGATCTTCCAGGAATTCTTTTTTTTGGGTCTGAGACAAATTCACATTTTCTTTTGAGGCTTTGGATATAACAGCTTTGACTTTGCTGTCTTCTTCTGATTTCGTGTTTTGATCTTCCTGGTCATCATACTAGCTTTCCATGGTCAAGTTCTTTGTTGTTGTTGTATTTTTCTAATTCTCCAGCTTATTTCTTGACTTTTAACTTTATGCTAATTTGGGCTCTGCTCTCAAGGCGACAAGGGTACTGTTGCAAACTTCAGGTTTTTCCAACTGGGCATTTATGTGATATAGTGGATAGAGTACCAGTCCTGACGTTGAGAGGATCTGAGTTCAAATCCAGCCTTAGACACTTACTAGCTGTGTGATGCTCAGGAAGTCATTTAACTCTGTTTGCCTCACTTCCTTATCTTTAAAATGAGCTAGAGAAGGTAAATTTGAATTATTCTAGTATTTTTGCCTATAAAACCCCAAATGGGGTCACAGAGAGTTGGGCATGACTGAAACAACTCAAGAACAACATCATTTCAGAGCTATATTTTCAGTTCTTCCAAAGTGATATGATCTAAGAGAGCTATTCTCACTGCTCCCCTGATCTGGGCTTTGATCTATAAATGACCACAGGCACTGTTATTTGCCTTGTGATAATGATCAGGCCCCACTCCCCTGGAGCCACAAGCTCTAATGTCCTAGTGCTCCTTCTTTCCCTGGAGCTGTGACACAGAACTGCATTTGGGCAACGGAATAGAGTGCTGCCCCCAGAGTCCACAAGTTCCCCTGTAATCTCTTTCTGACCAGTTGTTCTATCCCTTTATTCTTTGTGGACTAAGACCTCTTGAACCCTCTGCTGCCAATTTAGTTGCCCCCAAGGCCTGCTGCTGGCTTTGTGGGACCTGGACTTCCCTGGGGTCAGCTCCATTCTCACTCCAGTGAGACAAAATTGTCCATCTTGGACTGGAAAATTATTTCATCTTCTTTTGTGGGTTCTGCTGCTCCTGAACACATTTTCACTGGTAATTACAAAGTTCTTTGGAGGGGACTTTGGGAGAGGTCAGGCAAGTCCCTGCCTTTACTCTGCCATCTTGGCTCCACCTAAAAATTTTGGCTATTTTAATTTTAAAAGAAAGAGGAGAATCCATTTTCTGAAACAAAAATAAAGAGAGAAATTGAACTTACAATACATGAAAAGTCACTCCACTCAGCCTGAGGAAAGGAGCAGAACACTTAGGTGGGTCCAGTTCTAATCACCCAAAAGTCAGTTTAGACTAGAGATCATTGTATTGTTTACTGTGGGAGAAGGCTAAGATGCTTTGAGATCTAACCCTCAAGAAAATTACAGTCAGAAGAGAGGGAGTCAGAAAATGGGTGATAAAGAAAATAAGGGAGGAAAAAGACTGAAAGTACCAAAGATTTCAGGAAAAAGAAACTTCAAAAACCTTAAAGATAAATAGAGGAATAAACAAGAAAAATAGTAACAACAGAAGGAAATGTGATCTCAAAATCTATTGAATGAGTTCAGGGCTATGAAACAATACTGGAAGATGAATGAAATGATCCAACACTTGATGAGACAGAGGACCCTGGGGAACTTTAGGAGAATAGGGATCAATAACATACTGCTCCCAAATAATTGAAAAAAGAAATTAGAATTACAAAATTATTATTTAGGTCCTGTACCACAAAAATAATGAGTAGATATAAAAACTTGAATCTGCAATGCTATAGAAATAATTATTTAACTATGTAAAATAAAATGACAATGATGGAATAATACCAAAATTTGTTGGATGAAGCTAAAGTTGCCCTCAGGGAGAAAAACAATATCCTTAAACCAGGGAAAGATAAAATACAGAAAGAAAAGTATTGCCAATATCATTGATAAACATTAATTCAAAAAATTTTAAACAAATCCTATGAAACACACACCAGAAATTCTCCAATAAATTCTTCATTATAATAAAGTGGGATTTATACCAGGAATACAAAGATGGTTCAGCTTTGAAAAACAATCAATATAATTAATTATGTTAAAAACTAGACTATTTAAAACCATATAATCATCTCAGTAGATGCAGAAAAAGACTTTTAACAAAGTACAGCACTGTTTTACGCTAACCACACAAAGTAAAGGCAAAGAGGAACCTTATAAAAAGCATAGATATAAAAGCAACAGCAAGCATCACATTTAATGAGAATGCTGTTGTTGTTGTGGAGTCATTTCAGTCATGTCTGACTCTTGCTAGACAAAAAAGGCCCAACAGGGTTAAGTGCTTTGTCCAGGCTCACATAGCTAGGAAGTATCTGAAGGAAGATTTGAACTCAGGAAGACTCATCTTCCTGACTTCAGGTCCTGCATTCTAAATACTGTACCATCTAGTTGCCCTTAATGAGGATATACTTTTTCCAGCAAATATGGGAATAAATCAAGGATTGCAATTTTACCTGTTATTATTTGATACATTTCTAGAAATTATAAGATTAACAATAAGATAAGAGAAATGAATTAAAGAAATAAAGAGAGGAAAAGAGGAGAGAAATTATTCCTATTTGCCGATGATATGATGGTTTTCTTAGAAAACCCCAGAGAATAGGCAAAAATAGAAATTGAGTCAATAAAAGCCTCAACAAAATTTCATACTACAAAATAAATCCTCAAAGATCAACAGCATGTCTATATGATAATAACAAAGCACAAGAAGTAACAATAGAAAGAGAAATACCATTGCAAATAACTATAAAATGCATTAAATATCTAGGAACCAACTTATCAAAGCACACAAAAGATATGTAGATTCGATTCAAAGGACTCCTGAAAGAAATAAAGAATAACTTAAATAGCTTGAGGAATATTCATTGCTTGACTAGTGCCAATTTAATAAAAATCACAATACTACCAAATTAATTTATGTGTTTACTGCTACACCAATAAAAGTACCAAGGCAATACAATAATAAAATTTATTTGGAAAAAGAAAAGATCTTGAA
This sequence comes from Vombatus ursinus, assembly GCF_900497805.2. NCBI lineage: Eukaryota > Metazoa > Chordata > Mammalia > Diprotodontia > Vombatidae > Vombatus > Vombatus ursinus. Next base: position 16,993,779 of record NW_020940355.1, on the reverse strand, counting down.
TATCAAGAGAAATTATTAAAAGAAGCAAGGATAAAAGGGAATAGCATTTACATGCCTCAAACAATAGTCATATAAATCAGAAGTCATCAAAAACATCTGATATTGGTTAAAGAATGCAGTAACAGATTAATAGAAAAAAGTAAATAAGGGAGATTCAGAAATAATAGAACTCAATAATCCAGTGTTCAATAAAGTGGAAAATATTACCTAGGGGGAAATCCATATTTAATGATGATGATGATGATGATGATGATGATGATGATATGATGATGATGATAATAATAATAATAATAACCTGCTAGGAAAACTGAAAAGCCATTTAGCAGAAATTAGGCTCCAATGCCTTACCCTACACACCACAGTACATTCCAAATTGATATCTGAACTTAATACCATAGAAAAAAATGGAAGAGAAGTAGATCATGTACCTCTTAGAACTTTGAGTAAAAGGTGTATTCTTAACCAGATAAGAAATGGGGAAAAATCATTGCATCAAATTTCTCTGATAATGGTTTGGGATCCAAATTATAGAAAGTAAATAATAGACATGCTAAATATAATGCATATAATATATATATGTACATATATCATGTTTAGTAATGATAGATATTCCCCAATAGATAAATTATTAAATGATATGATCAAACAGTTCTCAAAAGAAGAATCCCAAAGTATTCACAACCACATGAAACAATGCTCCAAGTCAGTAATAATAACCGAAATGTAAATCAATACAACCCTGAAGTTTCTACCTCATGCCTTGAAAACTGGAAAAATGAGAATAAATGAAAACAATCAGTGTTGGGAAGATAGGCACACTAATATATTGTTGATGGAGCAGTGAAACATTGCAACCGTTTTGGAAAATAATTTGAAATTATGGAAATAAAATGACTAAATTGCCCATACCCCTTGAACCAGGGATGGCATTACTGGGTTTATACCCCAAGGAGACTATCAATAAGAAGAAAAAAAAAGTTCCCACATACTGCAAAACATTTATGGCAGCATTTTGGTTAAAAGCTAAGAATTTGAAGCAATGTAGATGCCCATAAGTTGGAATATGGCTAAACAAATTATTATATATAAATGTAATGAGATACTACAGTATTGTAAGAAATTATGTGTGATAAATACAAAAAATCATGGAAAAATTTATATGAACCAATGCAAAGTGAGCAAAACCAAGAAAACAATATACACAGAAACTACAACAATGTAAAAAGAAAGAACAATGACAAACACACATATAGTGGTTACTTAGAACCCTAGAAAGTCATCTAAAATTGATGGAAAAATAATTTTAATAAATTAGCCAGATACTAAAGAAACATACAAATCATGTTAACATACCTGTACATTACTAAGAAAACCCAGCAGAATGAGATTGAAATATAAATTCCATTTAAAATACCTATAGTGTGACTCCAGAAGATTCGAATTGCAATTAAATGAATACAACTATGAAATATTCTTTAAAGAGACATATAAAGACAATATCCATGCTGATATAATTAAAAATGATAGTTCAATCTCATCTAAATTACCATGTCAAAGCAAAATGCCAAAGAATAACTTTGAAATAATGTCAAAATTCATGTGGAAGAAGAAAAGATCAACATTCTCTGGATAAGTAATAAAAATGTTTTAAAAAATGTACTTCACAAGATGACATCACAAGCTATACTATAAAACATTAGTCATGAAAACTATTTGGTGCTAGTTAACAAATAGAAATAGAGTTTAAAGAATTGATTAAATATATGACTTAGAAGCAACAAGTAGCACAATGTCCATGAAATGCAAAGTCACCAATGATTGGGCTAAGAGCTTATGATAGATGAAAATTATTTGTAAATTAGAAAGCAGTCTGAAAGCAATCAGGCTCAGAATTTAGATTAAAATGTCACATCATGTGCCACATAAACTCCAAATAACCTATATATTTCTTTCTTTTTTAAAATTAATTAATTTCTTTTTAGTTTTCAACATTCACTTCCACAAGATTTTGAGTTTCAAATTTCTCCCCATCTGTCCCCTTCCCCCACCTCAAGACAGCATGCAATTTGATAAAAGTTCTATATATACATTCATATTAATATTCTTTTCACATTAGTCGCATTGTAAAAAAGAATTAGAACCAATGGGAGAAACCATGAGAAATGAGAAACAAGCAAGAAAAGTGAGAGCAAATAATATGCTTTGATCTGCATTCAGAATCCATAGTTCTTTTTCTGGATGTGGACAGCATTTTCCATCATGAGTCTTTTGGAGTTGTCTTAGTTCCTTGCATTGCTAAGAAGACATAAATCTATTTAGTCATCACACAATATGGCTGTTACACTGTATAGTGTTCTCCTGGTTCTGATCATTTCACTCAACATCAGTTCATGTAAGTCTTTCCAAGTTTTTCTGAAGTCGCCCTGCTCACCATTTCTTACAGCACAATAGTATTCCATTATTTTCATATACTACAATTTGTTCAGCCATTCCTCAACTGATGGACACTCCCTCAATTTCCAATTCTTTGCCACCACACAAAGAGTTGCTATAAATATTTTTTTTACATGTGGGTTCTTTTCCCATTTGTATGATCTCTTTGGGATACGAACCTAGAAGGGATATTTCTGGGTCAAAGGGTATGCACATTTTTATAGCCCTTTGTGCATAGTTCCAAATTGCTTTCTAGAATGGTTGGATCATTTCACAACTCCACCCCATATATTTAAAAAATAAATTGAGGAGAAAAGAAAGGGATGACTTTCACAATCGTGGACAGGTGTTCTTGATGGAAAAAAAGTGATTAAAATAGGAGAAAAACAATTTTCATAAAATAAAATTAAAACATTTTATATTAATAATATAAATTAAAATTAGAAGAGAAATAGTGAGCTAAGAAAAATATTCAAAGCAAATGTATCTGATAAGCATTGGATATCAAAGACTTATAAGGAATTGGTACAAATACATTAGAACAGGAACTATTTTCCACAGAAAAATGGTCAAAAATATGAATAAGCAGTTCTTGAAAGAAGAAATATGTACTATTAACAAACATATGAAACACACTCCAAATCACTAATAATCAGAGAAGTGAATTCAAATTAATACAGCTTTGCGGTTTCACCTCCTACCCATAAAGATGATAAGAAAGGAAAATAATGATTATTAGACAAACTGTGAAAGGATAGGCACACTAATGATGGTTCAGATATTCCTGATAGTAATTAGAAATTAAACACAAAACATTACTTAGTTGGAAATAACCTTTGATCCAATAATACTTATTGTGGAAAGAACTTAAAGAGATCCAAGACAGAAGGACAACTCTCATATATTAAAAAAAATCCAAAAAGTTTGTTATTGTGGGGCAATAAATTATGAAAGAGATAGAATCAGAGAAATCTGTGAAAGCATATGACAATCTGATGCAAAATGAATTAAGAAAATCTAAGAGCTATAATTATAATAGTATAAAGTAAAACTACTGTGAAAGATAAGAACTCTAGTGCAATGATCATCATATCTCCAAAAGACTGAAGTTGAAGCATGCTTCTCCTCTTTCTTCAGGAAGGTCATACTAGGTAGTCATAGAATACAATATACTTTAGATACAACCATTAAATGAACTTGGTTTTCTTAACTATGCTTGCATATCACGAGAGAGATTTCATGAGTTTGTGCTTTGTGAGGTGGGAGTTAAAATGATTAAAAAGAAAAGAAAAAAAGAAATGTTTGTGATGAAATATGAAAGTTCAGATGGGACACAGAGAAGCAGGGCAGTGTTGGTACTATCATGGCAAATACAATTAAAAAAATAAAAACTCTGTATGTAATAGACTCACAGTTTCACGTACAATACATTTTTATATATTTATTTAAGAATATTTATATATTCTTTTTTATATGTGTCAAGCTCATAATAATAGAATGGAAATTAAAATCAAAAAAGAATATCAAGCAAATCTTATTTCCTTATTTGATGAGGTTAATAAAATAGTGGATAGAGGCAGGCTGCAGATATAGTTTACTACTAAAGATTTATTAAAATTGCTATTTTCTTATGGGAAAAAATAGAAAGGTGTGACCCAGCTGAAAGTGTAATTAAGTGGATCCAAAATTGCTGAAAGTCTAGTCTAAAAGAACTTCATTGATCACTCCACACCAATGTGGAAGGTCTACAGGAATATGTGCTCAGTTGGCCCTGAATTGTTTCACATTTCTACTGATTATTTGGGTAAATGCATAAATATCATGCTTATCAAATTAGAAAATAATACAAAGCTGACAAGGATGGTTAGTACAAGAGACAAAATAAGGATTCATTACATTTGGGCTGAATAATTCAATTTCACAATTTCCAGATAGGTAAAGTATGGCTAGAACATTATTCTAAAATAAATTGGGGGAGGAGAGGTGAGGAAAATAGTGAGCTACAAGCTCAATATGAATTCATACTATAGTATAGCAGGCAGGAAAGGCAATGAAATCTTAGGCTGTATTATTAAAGACAAATTGTCAAGGGTTAAGGATGTCTTAGTCCTTATGTAATTTCCCATGATCTGACTGCAAATAAAGTATTGTGTTCAATTATGGATGTCATACTTTAGTAAGGATATTGACAAAGTAGGAAATAGCCCAGTGGAAGGAAACCAAGATGGTAAGGGGTCTCAAGTTCATGCCATGTGAAAATTGTTTGATGCAACTAGGATTATTTTGGTTGAAGAAGGAAAGATGTGTTGGGAGAGAGGGAAGAAAACAAATCATCTTCATATATTTGAATCATTGTCACATGGAAGAAAGATTCAATTTGTTCTGATTGCCTTCAAAGTAGAACCTGGAGCAATGAGACCAAGGTGTAAAGGTAAATTTAGGATAGGTATAAAGAAGGAGGGGACAAAAGGTCCCTACAATCAGAGCTATCCAAAATAGATTTGGGGTTCTGCCTCACTGGTGGTCTTCCGGCAAAGGCAAGATAACCCATTGTTGGGCATGCTGTGGATAGGGATACTTGTTTAGCAGAGGTTTGGACTAGTTGACCACTAATGTCCTTTCCAATTCCAAAACTCTGACTCATTCTTGTAATCCATTGTTCTCAGTTCGTGTTGAGAATGGGTGGGAGTTATAAAAGATGTAGTTACTCTCCACTTAATGTTACAGCTGAAGGAAACAAGGCATAGAATACAATACAATAAGTCTCAAAGATGGGGTTAAAATCTACAATTCCTTACCTCTAAACTGAGTAGTCTTTTCATTAAACCACGTGTTGTATGTATTAAATAATCATTTGATTTTTCTCACCTTTCAGCAAAACTGAAATAGTTTAAGGGATTTTTTAATAAGGTTTACATTAACCATTTGAATTTAAATATCATTTCCAGCTGTGCAAACAACCCTGAAATAATTTTTCTCCATTGATGCCATTTAAACATTGAGCATGGTAAGAAAATTAGGCTTTTTAAAAAGTTGGCTCCATTTAAAACAGACCATTTCTATTAGTGTGCTTGTGTTTTTTTTTTTCCTTCTCTTTTAAGTATCTAAATTCTTAAGAGTCATTCTGCAAATTAATTTCCCTTCAAGGTAAGTTTATTGGCAGTTTATGGAAAGGAACATTTGTGACTTTACATTAAGAGAGAAAGAAATGTTAATTTGTTCCTATAGCATTTTAAAATACTTAGCAATTACTTCTTCTTGGGATTTTTTTTTTTTTTTTGCAATCTCTGGCAAGCTCATGGTGATATAACATTGTAAACAAAGATAATTTGTAAATGGATAAAACCTAACACAATTTTTGAAAAATAAACCAATCAAATTGACTTATGCTAGAGTGATAATGCTTGTAGACCAAAGTGAAGGAATTCAATTCAACAGCAAACATTTGTTATATACACAATTTATGCAGGGCATTATACTCTATGATAGTGTTAAAAAGTTGAAAAACAATGGCACGTTCTTGTATTTGCAAAGATTAGGTTGTGGGGAGAGAGGATGATACCACATTTAATCAAATAAGTAAGATTTTGGTCTCCATCTGTGATTTCATCAAGTAAGGAAACTCCCAAAACAGAACCTCCCTCCACTGATAAAGATAGACAACTTATTTTAACTTCAGTTATTAGCTATTTAGAGGTGCTGTGGGGTTAAATAGTTTGCCAGAATCATACAGGTAATATATGTCAAAGGCAAGTCCTGAACCCAAGCCTTCCTGATTCCAAGGCCAGCTCTCTATGCACTGCACTGTGCTATCACTGATAAGATTTTATAAGGACAAAAGGTAGAGATACACAACGTGCCTTTAAAAAAATGAGGCTGAAGAGAACATCTTTATTTGAGAGCCACAGGAATCTCTGAATGGATGAGATGACACATGAATTTGGCCTTGAAGGAAGAAGAAGGTTTTAATGAATGGAGATATTGAGCAAGTGCATCTCAAGCATAGGAAGATCTAAGTGAACACATGCGACCATAAGAATGTAGGAAGTTATGGGGAATAAGCATATTCCAGTTTGTCTGGAAAGTCAATTGTATGAAGCTGAGTAGTGTGACATAAGCCTGGAAAGGTAGATTGGAGACATATGTGGAAGGCCTTAAAAGAGAGGCAAGTTAAGGAGTTTGTATTTTATGGTATAAACAACAGAGAACTCCTGAAGGATTCTGAAAATGGGGAGGGGGATTAGAGGGGGACATGGTCAGACTTAAGCATTAGAAAGAGTAATTTGCCAGTCTTTGAAGGATGGATTGAAGAGAAGAGAGATGGAAGTCAGAAATTAACAGACTATTATAATAAAAAAAAAAGATGAGGGCTTAACAAGGATGATAGAAAGGAGGAAGCCAAGACAGAATATATTGCAGAAGTAGAACTAAAAGCCCTTCACAACTAAGTGACTCTTCCCACTTATTCCCTACCTCTAAAAATGACACTAAGGAATAAGAGTGTGTTTATGTGAAGTCTTAATGCTGAGTACCCATTGACTTCAAAAATACAACATGATAAAAGCTACTAAGGATTCAAGAATATTTGCAAATGGATTGCTATCTTGCTGATCACTGCAGGGCTTACATACATTTGAAAAATAGCTAAAATGAATTTATATATATATACACATATATATACAATATAAATATGCATACATATATACATATATGCATACATATATACATAATTCCATATCTATATATGTGTATATATATATATTCATGTATATATACATATATATGTGTATATATAATTTCAGGCTACAGATAATATGTTTGCTTACTGACATATAAGCATTGGCATATGACTTGGCAGACAATACTTTAATTTAGCTAAATATTTTGTATTTACCCATTAGAAGAGATAGCTAGTATTGTTTTTTAGTTTTGATAATTTAGAATTCTGATTGAGTGATAAAAGTTTCAGTTTTGGAGTTGACTCCACAGTCAGTTTGCCAGCATTTCTGCTTATTTCTTTTTTTTTTTTTCAGAGCTAAACACAGATCTAAATGGCAATGCTTGGTAAATCTGTGAATTTGCTGATCCCTTAAAACAAACCTTTGGAAATTTGATCCAAAGGTTAAGAACCTCTACTTTAGATTATATATGCGTATGTATGTATGTATGTATGTATGTATGTATATATGTATATATATGTGTACATATATACATAAATATATATTCATCAGTTACATCACTATTTAAAATGTCATTCCCAAAACATCTTTAGGAAAGAATCCTGAAACAGGAGGTATAACAAAGGAAATTCACCAGGTTTCTATCATCGAACTAGTATTATTTCTTTTTTCTTTATCAGTTGGGAAAACTTGGATATTGGAGAACAGAAAAGACTCAAAATGGCCTTGAAGAAGGTTGCAAAGAGGTTGAGGTAGACGTAGTTCACCAAAGGAAATATGGTATGAATAAGATGTAAAAAACAGAGACAGGGAATGAGGAAAGAACCTTAAACATTTCTAAAAGATACTCAAAGTAAGTTCTCCGAGACTCATTATTCCAACTGTCACTCCCACTAAAGAGTCAGGTCCCCAGGGTTTGGCTAGCTCACTGTTAGGGTTCTAGCACAACCTGTACCAAGAATAACTCTCTAATATCATTGGCTTAGACTATCGCTGGTGTGCTTTCCCACTGAAATTATCAGATGAGACTCATTGTGAGCTAGACTGAAATCATTTCTTTTAAAAAGGCGTACTTAGTAAGTTCAGGCAGTAAGGTGGCAAAGTGGATAGATTGCTAATCCCAGAGTCAGGAAGATTCATTTTCTGGAGTACAAATGTGGCCTCAGACATTTATTAGCTGTGTAACCCTAGATAAGTCATTTAATCCTGTTTGCCTCAATTTCCTTACCTGTCACATTAACTGGAGAAGGAAATGGCAAACTATTCTAGTATCTCTGCCAAGAAAACCCCAAACAGGGTCACATAGGACCAAACAAAATTAAAATGACTGAACAACAACAAAAATTTATTAAGGTGGTATACTAAACATAATTGATATAACTCATTCCTCCTCAATCTATAATAAACTCTCTCACAAATATATACGGATTCCATATAGCCCCACACAAACAAAAAGTTTAGGAAATATGACTGATGAGCAACCAAAAAAAAAAGGAATTGTGTTTTGTTAGTCAAAAAAAAAAAAGACTAAAGAGATGCATAAATCTTAATGTACAACTAAAGGGGCTTTATAAAGAGATATAATAATTGTTCTCCATTTTCATTGAAACATTGGAAAATTGCTCTTTCAGGAAAGTATATTGTTTAACCTGTAGGCCTAGCATGTAGTAAGCACTCAACAACTAAGAATTAAATTTACCTAAACAGAGATCCCTGAAGAGATAGGTTAGAAAGGAAAGTGTGTTGTCTTTCTTCACATAATTCAAAACTAAATATTCAATAATTATCTTTCTGATATAATGGAATAGCATCCCTGTCCATAGGCAGGAGAGTGTAGTGGGATGGTCTCTCAAGTTTTCAAAGTCATCATTATGATTTTATGATTTTCTTTAAAAAAAAGCATGCTAACAAGTAGTTATAGATAGAGTATTGGACAACAGTATTGTCAGCCAAGTCACATCCTAATGCCTCTATATCAACTATCACAGAGGAATTACAGAGAGAAGTGAAATACCAATTACTCCACCAAAGCTGGAAATTAGATCCGTTTTTATTCAGATTTTGATCTCAAGATTAATGTAACAAATCACTTTCATGCACCTAAAATTTATATCCACAATAGAACTTGTGAGCATACTAGCACCATTTTCATATACCTCCCTGTTTTGACCTCTCCTTTTTATTCTACCATATTTTCCTTCATTGCCTCTCTTCATAAAGAATTTCTCTATCAAAATATTGTAGATCTAGCTATAAACTATATTTATATGCCACTATAATGTGAAGAAATTTTTTTTCATGTTCAATGAAACCCTTTAATAAAGTGCCACATAATGCCATCAGTTTGGTTACAATGTGGATAAAATAATGTGCCCTGTGAATATGATAGTGCATATGTAGTTCATCCCTCAAAATAACATGGAAAACCTCTAGTGAAGTAATCATCTTTGCACCTTGAAATCAGTGTTATCTTGGAGTACCACTGTGTTAACCACTTGAATTTAGTAGAATACACAGAACTGACCAAGTGTACTCTGTCCTATGAACCTCTCTTAACTCCAAAGAGAATCTAGATTTGCTTAGGTCAGCTTAGCCAGAATGGAAACATGATGAACCAAGGTTTTACTGACTTCATGTTTAACTTCTAGCATTTAAAATAATTTTATTAATATGAATATGTTTAGTGGTGTTTACCAAGAAGAAATTAAAATAATTTAAATGTAGATTTCACAGCCTGATAAATGACTTGAATCTGGGCTATAAATAAGTAAAACAAGTGTTCTAAATGGGAGGGGATGAAAGGTTCCATAAGGACTGACAAATGTTTTAATAACATGTGAATTTTTATGCCAGTGGTGATATAACTGGAAATCAAAAAGCATATTAAATATGAACAACACATAGGAATATCATAGTTTATCATTTCAAATTTTTTTATTCTAAGGTTTCCAATAGAATACATGAAATTTGAGATTAAAAACAACTCTTTCATTATTCAAAACTTATTTAAAATAACAGTTCAATTCAAGGAAGAAGAAATTTCAGTTTTTTTTTTCTTGAACAGATAAAGGACATATGATTGGAATCATTAGTCATTCAAGCATATTTTCCTGAATATCAAACATTAAGCAACTAAATGGAATTTGGAGGTTTTACAAACTCTAAGGAACAAAGGCATTTAACTGAGCAAGTGGGTGCTCTGTTTTTTACTCATTATAGTAAGATTAGTTCAGGGATCTTGAATAGCACTACTCTGGAAAATTAGGGAAAATCAAAGGAAAGAATCTCTAACAATAAAGAAAAATACTTTAAGTGTTCAATAAGGAGGAGAGGAGAGGAGAGGAGAAAAAAGGAGAGGAAAGGAGAGGAGAGGAGACAAGAGGCTGTCTCCATAACTTTTAAATTCTTCAGGGCATTTTCCTTTAAATGTTTTGCTGAAAAACCTGTCTGACTATTGCCTCCAAGTACCTGGTGATATAGCCTCCATCTTTTTTAATTAAGAAAGGAAGTGATCCCTCAGAAAGTTTTCTAATAAAAGCATAACCCTAGAATAGGGAAAAAAAGAATAGTAGGACTTGAAGCTAGAGGTGACTTTAGAAATCAGCTGGTCTAAACCACACATTTTACAGTTGAGGAAATATAGAGACAGATAGATAAAGGGTAGCTGTCATAAGTGGGGGCTGAAAAAAAAAGGGAAGCTTGAGGAACATCTACTTTGGGAGATATTGGTAGAGACTAAATAAAAAATGGATAAAATTGCTGAGTAATAGTAAGATTCCAGTTGTTTTTTCAATGTGCTAAAGAATTTAGTGCTTTAAAGGAACTCAAACTCTCATTTTGTGGATGAGAGAATTGAGGTCCACATATAACAAAAACATTTGCCCAAAGTCACACAGATGGTTTTTACTAGATCTAGTACTCAAATACAGTATCTCTGATTTTTAATTCAACATTCCAGCTACTATGTGAGAAGTAGATAGAATGCGGGGCCTGGAGTCAGGAAGACTCATCTTCCTGAGTTCAAATCTGGCTTCAAACACTTGCTATCTGTGAAACCCTGGGCAAGTCACTTTTCGCTGTTTGCCTCAGTTTCCTTACATTTAAAATGAACCAGAGAAGGAAATGGCAAATCACTCCTGTATCATTGCCAAGAAAACCCCAAATGAGGTCACAAAGAGATAGAACACAACTAAAAATGACTGAACAACAACAAAAGCCAGTTTATGCAGTATGAATGTATAACAGACAAAATCTGCAAGATTTCGTGACTATTTCCAGCATACTCCTGTAGCTCAGGTTTAGAGAAATCAGCTAGTGGAGCTTATGTATATAATGGAGAGTTAAATTGATTGTTGCTATTCAATCATTTCAGTTGTGTCTAACTCTTCATGATCCCATTTGGGGTTTTCTTGGCAAAGATACTGGAGTGGTTTGTCATGTCTTTCTCCAGCTCATTTTAAGGATGATTAGAATGATCAAAAGATTAGGGGAAGGGATTTTAGAGTTGAGCATAAAATCATTGAAGAGGCTGACCAGAGATTCAGAACTGGGTAGAAAGCCAAATGAAGCCAGAGTGTAGGGATGACCTATGATAATTGATAGAATAGGAAGGAGTAGAAAGGACAGAAAAGTAAATTCAGTGATAGTGAAGGTGTAAGAAAAGTGGAAGGACAGGATGTCTGGAGCAAAAAGTGGACTTTAAGGAATTCAAGATTCAGAAGAAGCAGGTGAGCTTCCAGGTGATGAAAAATCTGAGCCTTGGCCAAGACTGGCTAGCTGAAGGTGATAGAAGTCCTTGGAACTGAAAAGGTTAAGAAATTGAGAGATTAAGGTGTTAAAAGACTCAACAGTATTAATACTGGAATCTTGAGAAAGATTTCAATTGAAGAAAACAGTGAGATGGAAGTTAAAGTTCTTAAGAAAGATGAGAAGGTGTTCTGGTAATCCATAGAAAACAGTAAGGAGACAACAGGAGAGGGTTGTATGTTTGGATCTGGTGAATTTTGAAAGAGGAAAGACAATAAACTGTAGGCAGTAAAAGAATATTCTGGAAGAAAGAGTGGTCATGTGGATGTAGGAAAAGGAACTGCCTCCAATGGAGGGAGCTGGTCTAGGACAGACATGAGATTCCAGAAACAACCTTGATTGCTAGGTTTTTGTTTTGTTTTGTTTTGTTTTTGTAGTAGCTAGTGGAGAGTCATATTTTTTTTCCCCTACTTAAAAAAAATGTGCAATCAAGGCATGTAAATCTTTTTAAGTGGTTCCTATACTCAAGGTTAGTAATATTCTATACACTACTGCCAGTTTCTGATTACGATTTTTTACAGCAATATATTTATGAAAGTCTTTATGTATGTGAGAGCCTTATGACCTGTTTCTTACGTGCACTTCAAACTTAGTTTCCCAATGTCCAAAGACTGACAATTTCTAAAATGAATTCTGCCAAAACTCCCTACACAACTCCCTGTATATTTTCAGATTAATTGAATCATCACATTTTGCATTTCTTTGCACTCAGTTCCTCAAAATATTCTTTTGTAAGTCCAGTAACTCTGTTGGGACATTCACAAGCCATCTAAAGCTCCCCTCCCTGCTTTTTCAGAGACTCAAACTTTTTTCAGCTAAAATGAAAGTTAAGTAAACACTAAATTAAGATTCATGATTACACTTAGATCCCACAAAGCATCAGTTCAGTACAATGTACAGGGGGGTAAAAGCTTCTCCCGAAACGGACATATTCTTTGATCTCACTGATAAATTTTATTCGTGTTGATGAATGATTTGCCACTTCAAAGCTCTGAAAATGTCTACTTGTCTTTCCAGTGTCTTAATCCCCAAAGACCTTGCATGCGGGCCCTGTTTTAAATGGTGCCCAATTTCTTGCATCTTCCCAAAGCTCAAGCTGGTCAGAGAATTGTAACTTTGGTGCAATTTCCATAAACCAATTAAACTGTGGGCATCAATCTGTCCACAAGAATGAACAGGGGATGAGGAAGTGAATGACTACAGGAGGGAGAAAGCCCTGGCTGAACAAAGATGATGGAAACAGGGTTAACAGGCTAGCAGATTTGAAGGCACTGAATGATTGTGTCTCATCCCTAATGAGCCTGATTCAGGCTGCTTTAATGCCTGTCAATTTCCTCCGCCTCCTCCCTGCTCTCTCCCTACAAAAGGGATGGGGGACCCTGTTTAGGCAGAGGGTGAGTTTAGTTTGCACCGATCAAAGGGAACAATACTGACATGTTAGTTGACCAGAAAGATGTTTTCACACTGTTTCTCATAGAATGTCCCCTGAGACATCCCTTTTCTTTCTCTTGCCCTCTGTGTTTTATTACCAAGCATGGCATTCATGGCTATTTCTCCTTGCTCCTCAGTCAACTACAATAGGGCAAGCTCCTCGGCACCTTGTTTGGCAGGCCTGAGGGAGGAAGTGACAGAAGGCTTGGCTTATTTACCTTAGCAGCTTCCCGGTGTAATCTGGTTAATCATGTGGCTAATCGGAGGACACCAAGGCTCCCCACACACTGTGCTCCACAATAAAGACTCATTCATATTTAATACAATGGAGTGTTTAAGTCATTCCATGCTTTGTGGAGAAGATTGGCTTTCTTTGTTTGGCTACTCCTGAGAGGGCTTTTTTCCCCTCCTCTTCTTTCAGACAGGCATATGTTCAAGCTCCAGCCTGCTGCAGCTGGACAGGGAAAGAGCTGACTCCCTCCCCCAACCCCACCCCTAAACCAATGAATTGATTACTGCAGTGTGAAATGTGGGCTGAAATGTTCCCCTCTGCCCCATGTATGCATACATTAGCCTTTTGCTATTCTAATATTTCACAGCAAGACACCTTAAGAGGAAGCAGAGCTCATGTTCGCTCAAGTTTGCCATTGTGCAGACAACAATCTGTTGAGCACAAAAGGAAAATAAATAAATAAATGATGGTGGAGTGTTGAATGTTGTTCTTTTAAAAATGGACCTATGGCCTGCTCTTTGGGGGCAGAGATCCAGGGAATAGAAAGAAGATAGGGAGGAATCTCAGAATTCATCTAACTCAAGATAGAATTTTAAACAATTAACTTGAAAATAGACTTTATCAATGCCCCCACCACATGCCCCCTTGTATTCATGTATAGAAAAGGAAAAAAAAAAACTCATTAGTCACAATGGACATGTGAGACATACTGAAAATTCAGACTGAGCCCCCAACCTTGCTGGCTAAAAGGAGATTTCGAGGAATCAAAATAATTATTGACATCTGATTTCAAGTACAGATTTCAACTTACTTCATTTATACATTGCTGTGTCATACTTGGTTATCCAAAAATTGTCATGAATGTATATTAAGAAAATCAATTAAGTCAAGCTAGAACACCAAAGTTCAAAAACTAGTCCAAATAAACAATTCAACAAAACAAACTCAACAAACATTTATTTTAATGAAAAGACTATATTATCTCCGGGTCTGGCTCTGGTGATAACGAACAAATGTCTGTTGTAAGCGTGCAATTACTTTTCTTCTGTCATATATTGGTACTCAGCAGAGAGCAGAATGATCTGGTCTCAGTCATATTTAAATAATAAAGATTTTCAGTCCTTAAGATGAAGAAACTACATGTTTTTTTCTAAAACATAATGTATATTCAAATTCTTACTCCAAAGTATTGGTAGATTCCAGGAGTTAATTATTTTCAAGCTAAAGAACTTTTCATGAATGGTCAAGAAGCTCAAATTCAGTGTAGAGCACACTTACACCAAGTTTATACATATGGATTATAATGACTCTTCTTGTCTCCATCACTGCTAGCTATCAATCAAAAGCAAACAGGCTAAAAGCTGCAACAGGGGTGATTTAGATGAGATATAAAAAAGTTTTCTAACTGAAGATTATCAATTACTGGGCTGATTATCAAGGGAGAGTATTATATCCCTACTTTGAAAGTCTTTTAAGAATACAGATTTCTATAGGTCATGAAAATAAGATCTTGCCATAAACAAGGGATTGTACTATACGGTCTCTATGCTTCCTTCTAATCCTAGGATTCCATTCTATTTACCGCAGCCTGCCACGTATCATTGAGGGAAGAAATCAAATGTACTTTGGAAATATTTCTATATTTTGGACATTCTACTTTGCCTCTTCCCCTTTTGTATATGCCAGTGTGTGAAATGAGTTGTTTATAACCCTAACAACATAATGCAGTGATTGAAATATGAGTCATCAGAAGGATTTTCCTTGAATACCATCAGAATCTGCAAAAAAAAAAAAAGTGATATTGAAGGGTACTTTTAGCTTTTGCAACTTCAGATGACTATCATTTTTGTTTTGTCCCATTTAAATAGAGTAGTTTCCCTCTTGAAAAGGAAAATATTATCTACAGTTTCTTGGATACAGAATCTACCACCTCTTGTTATTATTTGCTTATTGTGAGTCTGCAAAATGAGTTGTGAGAAAAGAAAACCTAGAGTTTATTTTATATTTTTAAAGCATATAGTTTCTATAAAATAAGTTCTTGGGAGTGGGGTGGAGAGATCATCTATTTAAAAGCAAATAGACCAAATACAAAAAAAAAGTGTCTCCCCCCCCAAAAAAAGCTATCCTACTGAGAAAAAAGACTTGACAAATATTAGATTTTCTGGGAAACCATGAAAAGAAAAATTGGTGGTGGGGGAGGGAAGGAAGGGGTCTTAGATGAGCTTCATTTAATCAAAAATGAAAAACCAAACAAAAGGAAGTTGAATCCCTACTGAAGTTTACTTTTGCTTTTTTCCCAGCTAAGGAGGCTCCTAACCCTCCTCTTCATTAGTGCCTTAACAATACATTATCCTTTCACTAATCCCCAGGAGCTCAGAGGATTCAAGGGTTATTAGAACACTTGAAGGGCTTCTGTCATTGGGATAGAGGTGCGAATTGATCACTAAGATGACAACTGGTGACAAGTGTGGTTTATTAGTCTGCTACTTTGCCTCTTAATTACAACTGATTAGCCTGTCTGTTAGAAGTGAGAAATGGAAGAATTAACTGCTTTTGTCCCCCTCATCCACTCCACTGCTTTTCTCACTTTTTTTTTTTTTGGAGAAGGAGTTTGGCAGCTTCTCTCCTCTCCCTCCCCCTCACCACAACATGCTTTTATAAGGAAAAGGATCTTCCTCTTTTCCAGAAATATTATTAAAAATATTAAGCAGACATATATCTTAATAAAAAGAAGCAATTATCAAGGAATGAAGTGAAAAGTGAGGTTAAATTATTATTTTACCAAAAAATATTCTGGATAACCTTGTACTTAATTCATAGTCCAAGGCTATACCTTGGGAAGGAGGTAACCAAGGTTCTCAAATATCATGACACCCAAGCATAAGCTCTTACAGTTCCTACCAACCAGGACTGTATATCAAAGTCCTAGAGAGATGCTGTGGAGGTAGACCAAGCTAAGGCTGAGTCTATATAAGAGAGTGAGTAGCATGGCTGGGCCTTCTCACAATATGGAATAACCAGTCAGGGACTAGCTAATTTTTGAATCTGTTTCAAATATTAGCTAGTCTACCTCCACAGCATCTCTCTTTCCCCCTAGGGCAATGATAACTTGGATGAACTCATTCCTGAATGATTAGCATACTCCCACTCCATCAGACACCATCTATCTTAGTGATTCTGAACACCTAGCTGTCATTGTTCAAACTTTTTCTCCATCCCCAATGTTTGCTGCCTTGTTTGATCCCCCTCAACCTGGCTTCCCTAACATACCAATCAGGTTCTGCTCATCCTTCACATTGTACAATGCCTGCTCCAAAGTTATCAAATTTGCTTTCATTATACTTTTTTTCACTCCATCTTCTTACATTCAATGAGACCTGATTGACTCTTAATAATATGACTTCCCTTACCATGGTTTCTAGTACTATTTGTACTTTTAGACATACTCTTGGATTCACTGATCCTTGCAGGAGAGTCAGAATGCTCCTTGCTCCCCAATGTTCTTTCTAGATTCCATCTCATCATTCAGTAACTTCTCCTCCTTTAAAATTCATTCAATCCATATTTAATACTCAATCAAGATTCTGATGGCTGTTATCTACCAATGTCCAGGATATTTCCACCACTACTTCAGTGCTCCCTCATACTGAGGGACTTTATCATACAAAATACTACTCCATCAAAAACCCTAAACACCCACTTTTTCACCTGTACATTTCCCATGACTTTATCCTCCAATCTACCTCAACTTCACACAGATGGTCCTGTCTTTGATCTTGACACCACCATCAAGTGTTCATCCTTCCCCTCAACCCTCTCACCTGAGAATCTTGCCTCATATTTCACTGAAAACTTCTTTCTCTTATCAGATCCTCCTCATCTCATATCATTCAGGTAATTTCCCCAGCTATCACTTCCTTCATCACTGTCTCACATGAAAAGAGAGCAATTTTCCTTACCAAGACAAAACTCTCTACATGCACAAGTGACTAAATTCCATACTGTTTTCTCCACAAGATTATTGTCTTTATCATCATTTTCACTATTTTTTAATCTTGTCCCATCTACTGCCTGCTTCCTTGCTACCTACAAAGATACCTAAAACAACCTTAACTGATCCCGCCAACTTTTCTGTCTATCGTGCCGTATCTCTCCTTCACACTCATGACTAAATACTTTTAGTGAGCCATCTATAACTTTTGTCTCCATTTCCTTTCTTCTCACACTCTTCTTACTCTCTGAAGTCTGGTTTCTGAACTCTTCATTCAATCAAAACTTCTCTCTCCAATGTTATTAATAATATCTTAATTGCCAAATCTAATTGCCTCTTCTTTCTTGACCTCTCTGCAGCCTTTAAACCTGCTAATTACATTTCTCTCCTTTAAATTTTTTTCTCTCTAGATTTTCATGACATTATTCCCTCCTGGTTCCTTTCCTATCTGTTTTACTTCTTTTTCTCAGTTGTCTTTACTGGATTCTCATTCTGGTTGCATCCTCTATCCATAAGTGTATACCAAGGGTCTGTCTTGAACTCTCTTCTCTCTATATTATTTCACTTAAATGTTTTATCAGCTTTAATAGATTCTATTATCTTCTCTATGCAGAATGTAGAATTTTTGTTAATCTATTTAAATAGCCCTAACATATCTCCTAACCTAGCTCTTGGTATCTCCAACTCTGTGTTAGACATCTTACGCTAGATGTCCCATAGAGATCTGAAACTCAACATGTCTAAAAGTGAACTCATTATATTTCTCTCAATCTTTCCCTTCTTTAAAAGTTTTCTATTACTGTCTAGGATACAACCATCATCCTGGTCATGGAGGCTCGCAATTTTAGCATCACATTGGATTCTTGGCCTCTCTCATTCCACCTATATAATCTACTGCCCAAAACTGTCAGTTCTACCTTCCCAACATCTCTCATAAGCACTCTCTTATCTACTCTGCCACTGGCACCATTATGATGCTGACCCTCATCCCTTAAATACTGGTCAATTGCAAAACCCTTTTGGTTCTTCTCTCTGTCTCAAATCTCTGTTTACTTTAGTCCATCCTCCACTCAATTATCAAAGTGATCTTCTAAAGTTCCAGTGTGACCAAATCACCCCATATTCAATAAACTTCAGTTACTTCCTATTACCTACAAGATCAGAAAGGCTTATTGGTATTTACAGCCTTTAATACCCTGGCCCCATTCCACATTTCCATTTTTTAATACTTTAATCCTCTCCACATATTTTATGATCCAATAAAAGACTGACCTCCATTTTTCCCCTTGTACATAACATTCTATCTCCCAAATCTCAATGTTGGATTTCTACTTGGAATGTTCTCATTCATACTTTCTGTTTCCTGGTTTCCCCAAGTTCCTTCAAGTCTCAGTTAAAATCCTTCCTCTGGGAAAAGCCTTTCAATTCCTCTTTAATACTAATGCCTTCCTCTGAGATAATCTGTAATTTATCCTGTACATATCTTGTTTGTACATAATTGTTTGTACATCATCTGCTCCTTGAGGAAAGGAACTGTTTTTGCTTTTCTTTGTATCCCACTCCTCAGTTTTGTGCCTGGGATGTAAATACTTATTGGCTGGCATCCTTCCTAATACTCTTGCCACATATCTGTCTGTCTGTCAGTCTGTCTGTGCCTGTCTGTCTGTCTCTGTCTCTCTGTATCAGTGCCTGTCTGTCTCTCTTTTTTTTCTCTCTCTCTCTCCCTCCCTCCCTCCCCCCTATCTATCATCCATCTCTATTCCCCCAGATAATGGTGATCCATATAAATTTATTATATTTAACACACACATTTGTGTTTCTATGGCTAGAGTGCTAGAGTGCTGGATATGGGGCCAGGAAAATCTGAGTTCAAACCCAACCTCTGACAGATAGCCACTATAGATTTATTAAGTGTCTGTTACATTCCAGGCATTGTGCTAAATTCTAGGGATACAAAGAAAGGCAAAAGGCAAGCCTTGCTCTCAAGGAGCTCACAGTCTAGTGACACTGAACACATTCCTTAATTTCTCTGAACCTGTTTTTTTTTTCATCTGTGAAATGAAGGGGTTAGACTGGTTTGCCTCTAAAGTTCCTTCTAGCTCTATGCCATGGATCCCATGAATGCAAGCTCCTTGAGGTCAGGGATTGTTTATTTTTTTTGTATCCTTATATCCTGAGCACCAAGCATATTTCCTGGCACACAGCAGACATTTAATATACATATATTGAACAACTGGGTGCCTGCATTTTGCTGGTAGAAAGAGGGAATATTTTTTTCCATTTAGGGTTATCTAATGATCTCCACATTTGGTCTTCAGGAAACCATTAACTTACATACTAGAGGACTATATATAATAGACACCAATGACTCATGAGGTGAAGCAACAATAAATTTTGCTGAAGAATGCTTATCAACTAGGGTTTACCATAATCATCAGTGGAAGAAAATGGTGGCCATAAGGTGATACCTGTCAGCAAAAGTCCCTTAAAGGTAAGGTGTATTTCTTGGATATATAGTAAAAATTGACCAATGATAATGGCTTGCTATTTATATTGAGGAAAGCACAGCAGCATAACATCTCTAATTGTTGGTTCACAATTAAACTTTGGGGACAGCAAAGGTGCAATTACCTATTTACACATTATCATTATCATTACAAATTATCATTGCACTTTTCATCACACCTTTCACTTGATTTCACCAAATAAAACATCGCATCTATCAGTAAATGGATGTCCATCACAGGAGAGTCATAGAGAGTGTCATTACAACATTGATACCACAGATTCTTGAAATGTTGAAATATATTACAAGTATTAAAATGACTACCAGTTTCTCCCTTGAAATTATCTAGTTCAGCTCCAATCTCACAAATGGGTTGAATAACCTTTAAAAATTTATTATTATCTTGGTGTCTTAGTAATTTTCTATTATTAAAAAAGGGTGAGTAAGGAGTATTTTTTCAACTCCTCAGAAATATCATGAGACAACATAAAACACATGGAACTCTTTTGATAATATCACAAAGTCAGAATAGATTCCAAAGTTGATTTAGCCCTCCTGGCCCCACATTCTTTTTTAAATAATTCACAAATATTACCAAGAAAGAAATGGTTAATTGACTATACAGATGACTCCAAAAGGAAACTCTAGAACAAATGAATAGAATTTGCCAAATGTTTCAACTCAATGTAAAGTACTTTCTAATAATTAGAGCTATCTATACATGGAAAGACTTTCCTCATGAAATAGTGACTTGGGTATCACCAAAAAAACTCAGAGACTCATTTGTGTAATTTTTAAAGGAGATGTATATGCTGAGAAAATTATTAGGCTAGATGACCACTTCAATTTCTAGGAGCACATGATCCCATTGCTTTGTTTAAACAATGCAGTCAATTTGATAAGTTTGATGTTTTTATCTTTCAATGAACCGGGGGAAAAATGACATCCAGACATTTTAGCATCATGGAGCTATATGTTTAAACCATTTCAACCACAAGAAAATCTAATTAGTGAAGACAAATAAATAGAAAATAAAAATTAAAGAGTTATTTCCAAACCATCAACTCATTCCTTTGAGGACATACTATAAACATTATTTTCTTGTGTTAGTGTCCTCTTCTTTTCTTTTCTTTTCTTTTCTTTCCTTTTATCTTTCTTTCTTTCTTTCTTTCTTTCTTTCTTTCTTTCTTTCTTTCTTTCTTTCTTTCTTTCTTTCTTTCTTTCTTT
>NW_020940355.1:16963390-16972464 GCF_900497805.2 Vombatus ursinus | reverse complement strand
TTTCTTTCTTTCTTTCTTTCTTTCTTTCTTTCTTTCTTTCTTTCTTTTGTACAGGATCTGTGATTTCATTACTATTGGCAGCTCCCAGTAAAGAAATTTGTGAGGACATCATGAGTGATATACCAAGAAGGAAAGCAAATGCTCAGAGGATTGCAATTCAAGCAGTTTATTACTCAAAGGCATGTGAGCATAAGGATCCTACAGTTCAGGACACTCACAGGCAGTTTCAGTACAGTCTTATTAAGGAATGCATAACCCTATCAAGAGCCCAGAGCTCTGGGTCTCTCTATCCTTATATCTACTTTTAATTTTTTTTTCTGAGTAGATTCACAGAGAGCAAGTGTGAGGGAGCATTAGAGGCAATCAATCAGCAGCTGGTCTGGACTGAGACTCCATTCTTTCTTACTGGTCAAAAGGGCATAGTAATTAAAGTATTTGTAAACCTTAAAATAAACACTTAAGTTTTTCAAAGTGCTTCATGTACATTATCTCATTTGCCACTTAAAATAAGCCTGAGGGGTATTATTATATCCATTTTAATAGATTAAGAAACTAAGGCAGACAAGTTAAGTGACTTGCCCAGGGTCACACAACTAGTGGCAGAGATTAGATTTTAATTCAGGTCTTACAGACTCCAAGTCTAGCACTCTAGTCATTGCAATAAGTGGCTGCCTTAGAGCTGCATTTCAGAGTTGAAAAAAAACAATTTTTTGAGGTCTTTAAATTCAAACTTCTCCAGTAACACATAAGCAAACTGAGGACCAAAAAATAAATGAAGAGAAGAGAACCAAGATGGTGGATTAGGAGCAGACACTCAACTGAGGTCTCCCAACATTCCTCTCCCAAAGCTTTAAAATAATGCCTTATGTTAAATTTTGCAGTGTCAGAGGCAACAAAAAGTTGGGGTGAGATTTTTTTCAGCCTAAAGAAACTTAAGAGGTAGACAAGAAAAGTCTTTGACACTGGGGTAGAGGTCTGGTGGAGGTCTGTCTAGACCCACTCACATGGTGGTGGCAACAGCAGCCTCAATAACAGCAGCTTCAATAGCTCTCAGCCCAGAGACAGTAAGGGGGTCAGAGGATTGGTCAGAAAGAGATTACAGGGGACAATTTGCTGGTACTGGGTACAACTGGTGGTAATAAGCAACTCTATTGCTCATTCATAGTTCTTGGTTTCAATTCCAGAGTGGAGTGGAGTGCTGATGGTCAGTGAAAAGGAGGTAGGGGCTCTGGTTACAGTTCCAAGGCAAAGAGAGTGCTAACATTTGCATCTATAAAGGACCAAGGTCCCTTCCTTAGTGAAAACCAGAGCACATACCAGGAGAGCAGTGGCTGTACCTGTCCCACTATTACACAACCTTGGAAGCATTAAACTTGTAGACTTCAACAAACAGCTCTGAAAATAGCAGCATTAAAAAGGCTGAAGCTTGGTATGGCACTTCCCCAACTCCAGGTAAGCAGAGCCCAACTTTAACATAAAGTTCAAAGTCAAGAAATAGTCTGGGGAAATGGGAAACAACAAAAAAAGAATTTAACCATAAAAAGCTACTATGGTGGCAGGGAAGGCAAAGACAAACTCAGGAGAAGACAACAATGTGAAAACAGCTACAAATAAGCTTCGAAGAAAAATGTTAATTGGACCAAAGCCCAACAAGAATTCCTGAAAGCATTAAAGAAAGAGATGAGTAGCTCAGATTCTTAAAATCAGGCCTGCTTACATTAGCAACACAAATGCTCAGATTCCTTAAAAGTCTGGCCAATATGGCAGATTTTAAAAATTTCTCCCACCCCCCCAACCCACCAATGTTCTCATACATCTCTTGCTCTCAATATTTTGGGGTCCCAGTGACCCTAAACCTCAACTCTTTGGTAGCCCATATGGGGAAAAGTTGTCTAACCCCAAGTTCTTCCCCAGTCAAGACTAGAAGGTATATAAGTTACTACCCCATTTTCTTGCCCTGCAGTTAGTCACTCTCCAAGCACCTAGGAAAGCTTGGAGATATTTTTCCCTGCAGACAGTTATGAAGTTGTCTCACACTTAGCCTGAAACTCTCAGGCACTTGGTCCTTTGGTTCCATTCGAGGTCATGGATCTAGGTACACCTTTCACAGCATAGAGGACAAGGATGGATGCCCTATCAGGAAGCATATGCCCAATTCTGTCAATTCTCTAGGCACTAGGGAACTGGGAAAACTGCATGTACTTTTTGGTTCTCTGAGAAACCCTCTACACCTCTGGATCTTCCTTCATGGAGGCTACAGGGAAAAGTTAGAAAAAATAAAATCATCTTAGCAAATTCTGGAGGTTTTGTGATTGTTCATTAAAGAGTTTTGAAACACCTCCTTATAACCCTGGTCACTCCCTTCTCTCACTCCCTTCTCTTGAGTCAAGAGGGTATCTCTGTTAATCCCTCTTATATGAGAAGACAGTTTCACCCTTCCCATCCCCACCTTGGAATTCACCCTCCCCCACCTGGTGAAAGGAAGAGGGGGCAGCAGCTACAGCATGCACCCCACTGGCAAAGGCCTTGGGCCCTGGGGCAACGTTTGCCTGGAAGCATCACCCAAGGTTGACACATCCTGATCTTTTAAAGTTGTAGCTTTAACATGTTAATGATGAGATGCTGATTCTTGGTGTAAAGTCATTTGGAAATGTGTTCAATTAAATTGAAGTTACCTGATTGATAATGGGTTTGTTTCAAGTTTCAAATTGTTAAACTTTTTGTATCAGTTATGTCAAGCAATTTTTCATAATTTGGTTGCAACTAAAACAATTTGACTATTGTTGGTTATTGTTTTAATGTGTAAACTGGCAAAAATCTTGTTTGGGTTATGACTTGCTGAGAATTTGCAAGTATATGGAAATAGTCTCTATCAATTTGCCTTTTATACCAGGACATATTTAAATTTGAGATGTAAATCCAGGAACAGTTTTCCCTAAACTGTGATTAATGAAACTTGCTTTTTGAGGTAAAAGCTCATGGGATTGTAAATGATTTTATTTCTAGTTGTCTGATGGATCATAATAACCCATCGATAATCAATAATCCACCATCTGAGAGAGATAGCCACAAGCTACTCAGAGAGAATGTGATATTGGTGGGAAGTCAGCATTGGGAAAAGCTTAGAGGACAATTTTAGCCTCAGTCTAAGATGGGATCCTCCTGGTTCAGTTTCTTCATTATGTTTCTTTGAAAAGGAATGTTACCCACCTGGCTATTCCTGAGATTGGCTATGAGGTGGATTTAATACTTCATGGTTGGAAAACTGTGAATTATCTGAATCCAAACAGAGCTAAGGATGTTTTATCCTAAAATATTTGGGCCCTAAATCTAGTCCCTGCTTTATCCTCTTATAGCAAATTTCTATAATCAGAGCAAGTGGTCGGTAAAAAGATCAATGCAAGAGTGAGAGTTTGCTGTTTTGACCCGAATGTGTAGCCTTTCAATACCCCCAAACAACTGAAATTAAATTAGAAACATCTTAAGTTTGGTTTGGGGAGGAGAATTTCAGTGATATTTGAAGTGAATAACTATTAAACCCAGTGGTGGAAAATTTCTACCAGCAAAAGTGGTACTTAAACTTTTGAAAAAGTAACAAGTTCAGATAATCCTACAGGTCAAATGTAAATGATTTTAATGGGGCTCTTACACTTTTACTTCTCCCTATATCTGGGCCATGTGGTCTTTTCTGTCATATTTGTGTCTTCCAGACTACAGGCTATTCACCTACAGTTGGTAGCAAACAGTGAATATTAGCCAATGTCCTCCCATCATCCCCTGGATGCAGCCCGTGCTTAGTTCCAGTCAACCTCCTCTTTGGGACTCCCTTTAGGCAGGGAGATCTATATGCTCCATGCCAGCAGGAAGTAGTTTCAGAAGCCAAGACCTTTGCCCCTTAACCCAAAAGAATTTGGGCCCCATTTGTTTGAGGGGGGAATGATGGGGTTGGGATCTGAACCCCTAAAAGGAAAAGGCCATGCCTTTGGGATCTGGACCCCCAAAAAAGAAAATCTTTGGAATTCCTCAAACATCTGGCATTTGTCTGAGGCTGTAATCCACTCAACCGGCCTTTTATTTTGGCTATCCAATCTCCCAATTCTGTTCTGTTACCTCCCAATTGCCCCTGGCCACTTCCCACCCTTAATCCTTTCTAGACTCTCCCTTGGCCACATGGTCCAGATCCCTAGAGTTCTGTTACCTCACATTCACCCCAGCTTATTGGCCACTCCCATCCAGATCCTCCTTAGATCCCCTCCTCCAGTCACCCCAGAGTGCTTGGCTACTCCTAGATCCCTCCCACAGTCTTTCTGTATATAAGGCCCATCTGGCCTCCATTAAAGTGCTCAGATTCTTAAAATATGGCCCACTTGCATTAGTGATATAAATGCTCAGATTCCTTAAGAGTCTAGCCAATATGGCAGATTCTTAAAATCTCTCCCACCCCTCAACCTCCCACCCCTGATTAATGTTCTAATAAACCTTGTCTTTGACTGAAAAAAAAAGGAAGAGATGAGTAGTAGAGGGAAAATTGGGGAAAGAAATGAGTAATGCAAGAAAATTATGAAAAGAGAATTAATAGTTTGGCTTTAAAAAAAAGCAAACAGAAAAAATAACTCCCTAATAAAATAAAATTGGCTTAATGGTATAAGAGGTATAAAATTCACTGAAGAAAAGTATTCCTTAAAAAGCAGAATGGGTCAAATGAAAAAAGAGGTATGAAAAACTGACTGAAGAAAATGCTTTTTATTTTTCATTGATTATGTGGAATCATTTCCAAAAAAATGTAGGGGTGAGAGAGAAGGATGAAATAAAAGAAGAAGGAAGAGAGAGATAGAATGAGGGTTTTTTTTTCCCCATAAAAGAGGCATACAAGGAAAACCTTTTACAACTGAGAGGAGAATGGGGGTAGTCAATGCTTGAACCTCACTTTCATCAGAATTGGTTCAGAGCAACAAATATATATATATATATATACAGACTCAGTTCTGTATAGAAATATAACTTACTCAATAGAGAAATAGAAGGGGAAAAAGGTAATAGAAAGAGGAAGGAATGATAACAGGAGGGTGGATTAAAGGAGATAGTGATTAGGAGCAAAATAAACTTTTGAGGAAAGACAGGATTAGAATAGAGAGAAAGAAACAGAAGATAATGAAATGGAGGGAAACACACAGTCATCATAACTGTGAGAATGGGATGAGCTAACCCATAAAATGGAATCAGATAGAAGAATGGATTAGAAAAGAGAATCCAACTATGTGCTATTTACAAGAGACACATTTGAAACAGAAAGACACACACAGAGTTAAAATAAAAGGCTCAAGCAGAATCTAATGTGCTTCAGCTGAAGTAAAAAGAAAAAAAGAAAAAAATTGTAGTAATAATTACTTCAGGCAAAGCAAAAGCAAAAATAGACCTAATTAAAGAGATAATGGGGAAACTACATTTCGTCAAAAAATTTTACAGCAAGTTTATCTGATAAGGGTCTTGTTTCTCAAACATATACTGAATATAGAACTGAGTTAAGTTCATAAAAATAAGAGCCGCTCTCCAACTGGTAAATGGTCAAGGATATGAACATGCAGTTTTCAGAAGAAGAAATCAAAGTTATCTATAGTCATATGAAAAATGCTCTAAATCATGGATTAGAGAAAGACAAATTAAAACGATTCTGAGGTACCACCTCACACCTATCAGAAATGACAAATACTGGAGGATATGAGGGTAAAATAGGTACATTATTGAACTACTGGTGGAGCAGTACACTGGTCTAACCAGTCTGAAAAACAATTTGGAACCTTGTATGAAGGGCTATGAAACTAAGCATACCAGAATGCATTCTAGGGAGGTGGTGGAGTAGACCAGAAATTTCCAGACTCTCCAGATTTCCTCCATAAATAAAAAGAAAATTGCCACAAAATGAACATAGGGAGCAAAGATAAAGGGAAAAAGCAGTTGTCCTCCTGAGACATCTTGAGAGGATCTCAGAAAAGACTCCAGGGTCTGATTGAAGTGTAAACACCTCCAGATCAGCTCCACTCAATCAACAAACAGTAGGGAAGCAGACTAGACCTCAAGAAATTTCACCTCAGCTTTCACCTTACAGCCTCAAGAAATTTCACCTCAGGTTTACCTCACAGCTTTAAGAGCTTTCACCTCACAAACTTTTACCTCACAAACTCTTCCACAGAACAACAGCTGAGTGATGGAAGATTGAAGGACTCCCTGCTATTTCCAGAAGTCAGGCTTAGTGGTGCTAACCAGACCTGATCCCAGCTGTAGCTATGGCTGTGGCTGTGGAGGAGCAAGCACAAGCCCTGTGAGTGCACTACCACAGGGAGCAAGAATGTTTTTAGGACAGCTTGGCTGGGGCTTAGGCGAAGAAGACAGGAATCCCTGAGGTAGAAGCCCTCCCCCCAACAGAATTCTGGGGAAAAAAAACAAAACAGTAGTAATGACTTGAGGTCCAAGGAAATTTCACCCATAATTGAGGATTAAAACTTGATAATAATATTAAACTGTTAAAAATTAAATAAGACAAATTAAATGTAAAAAATGAGTAAACAAAGGAAAAAGAACCCAACTATTGATAGCTACTTTGGTGCAAAAGAAGATCTTGGTTCATATTCAGAAGAAGATAGTGAGACTAAAAAAAAAAAGCCACTCCTATTCTAAATAGTAATGTCAAATGGTCACAAGCCAAAAAGAAATCTTTGAAGTACTTAAAAAGTAATTCAAAAATCAAATAAGAGAGAATGAGGAAAAAAATAAAAGAAATAAAAGAAATTCAAGAAATTGTGAAAAGATAGTTAATCAATTGGAAAAGGAAGATACAAAATCTTAAGGAAGGAAATAACTTCTTGAAAACTAGAACTGGGCAAGTGGAATCAAATGACATTATAAGACACAAAGATATAATAAAACTAGAAAAAATTGAAGAGGATCTGAAACATCACATTTGAAAAACAACTGATCTGGTGATTAGATAGATCAGAGACAATATAAGAATTGTTGGGGGGGCACAGCCAAGATGGCAGAGGGAAAGCAGTGACTTGTTTGCGCTTTCCCCAAACCCCTCCAAATACCTATAAAAAATGACTCTAAACAAATTCTAAAGCAGCAGAACCCACAAAAAGACAGAGTGAAACAAATTTCCAGCCAAAGACAGCCCAGATGGTTGATCGGAAAGGTATATCGCACCAGGCAGGGAGAGGAGTGCAGTGTGGCTTAGGCGTGGAGGCCACAGCAACCCTGGAGCAAGCCTCAGAGGACTGAATCATCTGGTGGTTTCCAGACTTCTCAACTCATGAATGTCAAAGACAACTTGGAAGGTCAGTGGGAAAAGTCTGTGACTGTGGTGAGAGAGAGAAGCTAGGTTTCAGTCGCAAATCCTGAGGGTGGGCCTTGGCTGCCTCCTGAGCTTCTGGCCCACAGACTGAGGGGGAATCGAGTGACTGATCAGAGGGGGATTGCAGGGATCTCTTTGCCAGAGCTGAGGCAGGAATCTCTTGCTTTGCCTGTGCTTGGGTCTGGGTCACAGTTCTGAGGGGCAGTTCTGGGGAAAGGAGGAGTGCTGGTGTGGTGCAGCTTGTTGTGGCGGTGGAGAGGAAACACCTCGCCCCTTATCATACCACCTTGGAAGAACTGAAAATTTACAGGTCCCTAGAAGTAGCTCTGAAAACAGCTGGACAGACCCCTGAAGCTTGGGACAGTACATTCTCCACATTGGAAAGAGACTCTTACCTTAACAAAGAGTTTAAAACTCAAGTAAACTGGCCAGGATCATGAGTAAGCAGCACAAAAAGAGTCAGACTATATTATCTTACTTTGGTGACAAAGAAGATCAAAATATATAACCAGAAGAAGACAACAAAGTCAAAGCTCCTATATCCAAACCCTCCAAGAAAGATATGAATCAGTCCCAGGCCTTGGAAGAGCTCAAAAGGGATTTTGAGAAGCAAGTAAGAGAAGCAGAGGAAAAACTGGGAAGAGAAATGAGAGTGATGCAAGAAAATCATGAAAAACAAGTCAACAGCTTGCTAAGGGAGACCCAAAAAAATACTGAAGAAAATAACACCTTAAAAAATAGCCTAACCCAAATGGCAAAAGAGGTCCAAAATGCCAATGAGGAGAAAAGTGCCCTAAAAAGCAAAATTGGCCAAATGGAAAAGGAAGTCAAAAAGATTACTGAAGAAAATACTTACTTAAAAATTAGAATAGAGCAATTGGAAGCTAGTGACTTTATGAGAAATCAAGACACTGTAAAACACATCCAAAAGAATGAAAAATTAGAAAGCAATGTGAAATATCTCCTGGGAAAAACAACTGACCTGGAAAATAGATCCAGGAGATAGAATTTAAAAATTATTGGGCTATCTGAAAGCCATGATCAAAAAAAAAAAAGATCCTAGACATCATCTTTTAAGAAATTACCAAAGAAAACTGTACTGATATTTTAGAACCAGAGGGCAAAATACAAATGGAAAGAATCCACCGATCTCCTCCTGAAAGAGATTCCCAAAGGAAAACTCCTAGGAATACTGTAGCCAAATTCCAGAGTTCCCAGATCAAGGAGAAAATATTAAAAGCAGCCAGGAAGAAACAATTCAAATATTGTGGAAACACAATCAGGGTAACACAAGATTTAGCAGCTTCTACATTAAGGGACCACAGGGCATGGAATATAATATTCCAGAGGGCAAAGGAGATAGGATCACAACCAAGAATCACCTACCCAGCAAAACTGAGTACAATCCTTCAGGGGAGAAAATGGTCATTCAGTGAAATAGAGGACTTTCAAGCATTCTTGATGAAAAGACCAGAGCTGAATAGAAAATTTGACTTTCAAATACAAGACTCAAGTGGAACATGAAGAGGTAAACAGAAAAGAGAAGTCACAAGAGACTTATTAAGGTTGAACTGTTTATATTCCTGCATGGAAAATGATATGTATAATTCATGAGACCTTTGTCAGTATTAGGGTAGTTGGAGGGAAAGAATTATATGTATGTATGTATATAGATAGATAGATAGATAGATAGATAGATAGATAGATAGATAGATAGATAGATAGA
>NW_020940355.1:16925598-16963380 GCF_900497805.2 Vombatus ursinus | reverse complement strand
AGATAGATAGATAGATAGATAGATAGATAGATAGATAGATAGATAGAAAGAGGGCACAGGGTGAGTTGAAGATGAAGGGTTCATATCTGGAGAATAAAATTAAGGGGTGAGAGAGGATTATATTGGGATAAGGAGAAAGGGAGAGGTAGAACGGGGTAAATTATCTCACAAAAAAAAACAGAAATGAAAAGCCTCTCACAGTGGAGGGTCAGCAGGGGAAGGTGAGAGGGAATGAGTGAATCTTATTCTCATAGGATTTAACTTAAGGAAGGAATAACATACACACTCAATTGGGTATGGAAATCTGTCTTACTCTAAAGGAAAATGGGGGGGAAGGGGACAAGAGAGTAGGGGGATGATAAAGAGGAGGGCAGATTGGGAAAAGGGGGTAACCAGAAGCAAATTTTTCTGAGGAGGGAAAGGGTCAAAAGAAAGAATAGAATAAATGGCAGGGGGGGGCGGGATAGCAGTAAGGGAAATAGAGTTAGTTTTTCACAACATGTCTATTATGGAAGTGTTTTGAATAACTGCACGTGTATAACCTATATTGAGTGGCTTGCCTTTTCAATGAGGGTGGGTGGGGAGGGAGGAAAGGAGAAAATTTGGAACCCAAAGTTTTAAAAACACATGTTAAAAAAGTTTTCACATGCAACTGGGAAATAAGAAATACAGGAAATGGGGTACAGAAATCTATCCTGCCATACAGGAAAATAGAAGGGGAAGGGAATAAGAGAAGGGGAGAAAGATAGAAGGGAAGGCAGACTAGGGGAAGGGGTATTCAGAATGCATGGCATCTTGGGGTGGGAGGAGGGGCAAGATGGGGTGAAAATTTGGAACTCTAAATCTTATGGAAGTAATTGTTGAAAACTAAAAATAAATAAATTTATTAATAAAAAATAACAATAAAATAATAATAACAATAAAAAAGAATTGTTGGACTACCTGAAAGTTATGATGAAAGAAAGAATCTGAATACAATATTACAAGAAATTATTAAGGAAAATTGCCCTGAAGTTCTAGAACAAGAAGGTAAAGTAGAAATAGAAAGAATCCACTGATCCTGAAAAAGATCCTAGGAAGAGAACTTACAGGAATGTCATAGCCAAGTTTTTAAATTCCCTGGTTAAAGAAAAAATATTGCAAGCAACAAGAAAAAAAATCAATTTAAATAATGTGGAAAAACAATCAGGATTTCACAAGTTCTAGCAGCTTCTACACTAAAATCTGTAGATCTTGGAATATTATATTTCAAAGAGCAAAGGAGTTGGGATTGCATCCAAGAATAACGTATCCAGAAAAGTTGAGTATAATTCTGAATGAAAAAAAAAGGATATTTGATGAATTGAAATACTTTCAGGTATGTGTAACAGAGAAGACCAGAACTCAAGAGAAAATTTGATATAAAAGATCCAGAAAAAAATATAAGGAAATCATTAGAGACTAATTGTAAAGAATTGATTAAGGTCAAAGTGTTTATTTATATGAAAATATTATTAATATGAGTAATTATTAATTATCATTAGTAGTAATTGTATTCTTAAAACTTATCATTCCTGGGGCAGCTAGGTGGCACAGTAGGTAGAGGTCTGACTTTGGAGTCACGAGGACCTGAGTTCAAATCCAGCCTCAGACACTTGACACTTACTAGCTGTGTGACCCTAGGCAAGTCACTTAACCCCAATTGCCTCAGCAAAAAGAAAAACAAAACAAAACAAAACAAAAAAAAAAACCCTTATCATTACTAAGGGAGTTAGGTTGGGACTGGGTTGTGTATGATGAGGTCATTCTAAAAAACAAAATTAGGTAGGAAAAGTTAAAAGGATAAATTATCTCATAAAAACATCAGGAAAGAAAGAATTAATTCAGAGGAAGCAGGTAGGTAGGGGTGGAGGGCTGATAATATTGGAAACTTACTCTCATCTGTGTTGAAGAGGAAACAACTTACATATATATATCTGAAGAGGTTTAGAAGTCCTCTGAACATCTTGAGAGGTGAGAAAATGTGAGAAAAGGGTTAGGGAGGGACTTTTAGAAAGGCATATTGATTGAGATTAGGAGGGTGGGGTTGGTTGTTGTCCTTGGTTCTAGAAGAAGATCAAAATGACATCACTATGCTAGAGTTAAGTTACAAGGTGTCCATTGGCTGGATCAGACCAATAAGAGCTCGGAACATTCTAATACAAGTCAGACACAAATAATCTATGTGAACATTTGGGGTGAATTCTCTAAGTTTTCACATCTCATGTTTCTTTTGAGCTACTTCAATTCTATGCTGCTCCGAGAACACAGCACCCTCTCTAATGAGGGCATGCCTTACTGAGTGGTCCTGTGCCAATATCTCCCATGTCACACAATCAATTCCAAAGTCCTTAAGAGACACCTTGAGAGTGTCTTTGTATCTCTTCTTCTGACCACCATGTGAACACTTGCCCTGTGTGAGTTCTCCATAAAATAGTTTTTTGTTTTTATTTTTTGTTTTTTGTTTTTGTTTTGTTTTTGGCAAGGATACATTTTGCATTCGAACAACATGGCCAGTTCATTGGAGTTGCACTCTGAAGTAGAGTTTGAATGCTTGCAGTTTAGTTCAAGAAAGGACCTCAGTGTCTTGTATCTTATCCTGCCAAGTGATCTTCAGAATCTTCCCAAGACAATTCAAATGGAAGTGATTCAATTTCCTGGCATGGCATTGATATATTGTCCAGGATTTATGGACACGACAATGAGGTCAGCACAATGGCTCTGTAGACCTTCAGTTTGGTAGTCGGTCTAATACCTCTTCTCTCACACACTTTCCTTCGGAGCCTCCCAAATACTGAGCTAGCTCATAAAGGAGGGACTTTTAGAGGGGAGAGGAAAAAAAGGAATAAGAAGGTAAGGGGAGAAGATGTCATTGGTCCTCTTCAAAACTGAAGGACAAAATACAACACCACTGAAAAATCATTTACTGACTGTGATTATAATTTCTATACATTTGTACGTAATCAATACAGTTTGAAAAATCAAGTCCTGATCTTCTGGGTAGTTTGTGCACCTGAAGAGCCACCACTTGACAATTGTTTAATGGCACATGCAATTCCTGTGGACTTGGAAAATTGTTAAGTATGGAATAAACTTAAAAAAAAGTTATCCATATAATGTCAGTTTTAGAGCTGGAAAAAACCCAAGATTCCATCTAGTCCAACCTCATTTTTTTCTTTTTTCTTTTTTTGTAGATTTCTTTTTTTATTAATTAATTTTGATTTATCAACAATCACTTCCATAAGATTTTGAGTTTTAAATTTTTCTCCCCCTTCCTCCCCACCACCCTCCCCAAGATAGCACACAATCTGATATAGGCTATACATACACATTCCTATTAAGCGTATTTTCACATTAGTGATGTTGTGAGGAAAAATTAGAACCAATAAGAGGAACCACCAGAAAGAGGAAACAAAACTCAAGAGAATAAAAAAAAATAGCAAATAGTATGCTTTGATCTGCATTCAAACTCTATAATTCTTTCTTTGGACGTGAATAGCATTTTCCATCACAAGGCCTTTGGAGATGTCTTAGATCCTTGTATTGCTGAGAAGGGTTAAGTTTATCAATATTAGTCATTGCACAATGTGACTGTTACTATGTACAACATTCTCCTGGTTCTGCTCATTTCACTCAGCATCAGACCATATAAGTCTTTCCTGGTTTTTCTGAAGTCAGTCTGTTCATCACTTCTTATAGCACAATAGTATTCCATTACATTCATATACCACAACTTGTTCAGTCATTCCCCAATTGATGGGCATCTTCTCAATTTCCGATTTTTTGCCACCACAAAAAGAGCTGCTATAAATATTTTTGTACATGTGGGTCCTTTTCCCATTTGTATGATCTCTTTGGGATATAGCCCTAGAAGCGTTATTGCTGGGTCAAAGGGTATAGCCCTTTGTGCATAGTTCCAAATTGCTCTCCAAAATTGTTAGATCATTTCACAACTCCACCAATAATGCATTAGTCCAACCTCATTTTTGAGTACAGGAAAGTGAAAGAAACAGGGTTAAGTGACTAGCCCAGGGTCACACAGCTAGTAAGTGTTAAGTGTCTGAGACTGAATTTGAATTCAATTCCTCCTGACTCCAAGCCCAGAACTCTATTCCCTGGGTCACCTAGCTTCCCCCAGCAAACATACTTCTTGTGGCACTATAGAACTGGAAAAAAATCCATATGCTTTTACACTGGGGAATGGTTAAATAAAATGTACATGAATGAACAAATGGCACATGAATTGAACAAGTTGTAAAAAATGATAGATATGTTGAATACAAAGAAGTATGGAATAACTTAGATGGATTCATGCAAAATAAAATAAACAGAGCTAAAAAAAATAATGTTCCTAAAGGTTCAAATAAAAAGCACAATCATATTCTGAAATAAATGTTTCAAAATTACCAAGAAAATGCTTGGCCCCAAAGAACAAATATACAAAAAGACTCGCCCCTACTCCTTTTCAAAGGTAGAGAATTCATAGTCATACCACCTGTTCCATACTGGTTTTCTACCTCTATAAAATAATCCATTAGTAGTTTGATTGTTAAACTATGGGATAAGTAAATTAATTTAGGAAGTATTATAATTTAGTATGGCCTAACAATGAAGAATTAAAATCCTTCAAATTATTTAGGATTGCATTTCTAAGGAGTGTTTTACAGTTATATTCATATAATCTTGGCATATAGGCTGGTATCACAGATATTTTATATATATGTAGCTATTTTGATTGAAGATTCTCTATCATATATAATAGGTTTATGTACGGAGAGATATCTCTCTGTATATAAATACATATATGTATATGTATATGTATATGTACATATATGATGAAATAGAAAGAGACACAGAGAGACCAAGAGACAGAAAGACTGATGTTTCATGGGTTTATTTAATATGTGGATACTTTACTGAAGTTAGAAATTATTTCAAATGAATTTTTCTTGAAACATTATGGTTCTTCAAGGAAATTGTCTTATCATTCTTATCATCTACAAAAAAACAATGTTTACTATGTGGATATTTATATTAACAATGAAAATAAAAATAACAGTAGCAATTTATATGTATTGCTTAAAATTTTTCAAAGCACTTTGAAATATTTTATGTTCAAAATAACTGATATAAATCCAATGAGGTCACAGAATGAAATATTTTAATGTATTGCTGTACTCACTTTTCTACTATTTTATTTAATAATTTCACATTTCCATTTATTTGGGAATTTGGTCTATAAAATTCAATCTCTGCTTTGTCTCTACTTGGTTTGCATAGGAATACCATATATGGCAACATCTCTTTTTTTCTTTTCTTGCAAATAGTTTATGTAATATTGGACTTAACTGTTCTATTAATAATTATTAGAATTTACAGTTAAATCTATGTAGTCATTTTTTTCTTCCTTATTTAGATATCAATCTGGGTATTTTGCTTAATTGTTAATATCCATATACTTTTGTTGGAATGTAATTGAACAAAATAGTACCTAATAATTTAAAGAAATTTAAATAACGACAACTCTAAAATTTTGACTTTGGGAAGACAAGCATCATAATGCACTCAGTGAAGCTATGAAGTAGCCCAAATACTCTGGATGACATTTTAAGTTATCAAGATTTGTGACTAAACTTTCTGTACCTTTAGAAACAAGAATCTCCCTATTATTTAAAATAGCATAAGTCAAAGACAGAAACTAATTCTAATATGAACCTAACTATAGTCGTATTCTCCTTGGTCTCAAAGAACTAGAAACAAAGTACTCAAATACAGCATTGCTGAAAAAAATATGAAATAGAAATATGATAAGGATAGAATGTATGATTTCATGTGGTATAAAATATAAGTTTGTACAATGAGTTTTATGTACTGATGCAAAGGTAAAAAAAATTGACAGAAAAATATAGAAATACCTGTGTCTACAACTGGAATTTAAATTAAATAATCAATAAAAAAATTTTGTGGAAAACTGAGGAACCTGGAACAAAAATCCTAACTCTCCTCCTTTTTGTGGCTAAAATCCTCGAGATAAACTATAATTGATGTCTCCACTTCATTTCCTTTTTTTTTAACTGTCTGTAGTATGGTTTCTGACCTCATCATCAAATGAAACTTCTTTCTAAAGTTACCAATGTCTCATGGCATTTTCTCAATTCTCATCTTGCTTGAGCACTCTGCAACCTTTGACACTATTGATCACCCTCTTCTTTATACCCCTTTCTCTCTAAGTTTCTATGGCAATACTCTGTCCTATTTCTCTACTTGCTTTTTTAAACACTCAGAATTCTTTGGTTCATCTGTATCCAGTTCACCCATAGTAATGGTAGATATCCCCCAGGGTTCTGTCCTGACCCTCTTCTCTTCTGCTTCTCTGTTATTTTACTTAGTGATCTCCTCTGCTCCCATGAATTCAATGATCATCTCTAAACTGATGCTTTTCAATTCTACTTATCAAGCCCATATATGTCTCCTAAACTCCAGGCTCACCTATCCAATTACCTATTAGATATCCCAAACTGAATGTTCTGTAAACATCTTAAACTCAACTTACTTGAGTTAACTCATTTTATACTTATGTCTACAATTGAATTCAATAGCTTGCCCCCCCCACAAAAAAAAGACTCTTTCTCTCTTCCTTATCAATGTTAGCTTCCTTATCACTGTTGGGGGTACCACAAGCCTTTCAGTCACCCAAGGTTTGCAACTTAGCTGTCATTCTAGACTCCTCACTCTTTGTCACCCACATATCCAACCTGTTGCTAAATCTTGTCAATTTTACTTTACATCCCTTATATATGCCCCTTTCTCCCCGTGACATTGTCACCTCCCTGGTCCAGGTACCCATCACCTCATGCCTATACAATTGCATTAACATGGTGGTTGGAGTCCCTGTTTCAAGTCTCTCCTCACTCCAACCCATCTTCCATTCAACTTTCAAATTGATTTTCCTAAAGCAGAGGTTTTTCCATGTCACTCTCCTTTTCAATAAACTTTTGTGGCTCCTTATCACCTCCTGGATCAAATATAAAATCTTGTTTAGCACTCCAATCCCTTTATAACCTGGATCCCTCCTAACCTTTCTAGGTTTCTTATATCTTACCCCACATACTCTATGATTCTAGTGAAATTGTCCCCCTTGCTGTACCCCAAACCAGACAATTCATATTCCAACTAATTGCATTTTCAATGGCTGATCCACATGACTAGAATTCTCTCCTTTCTCATCTCCACCTCCTGGTTTTGCTGACTCCCTTCAAGTCCAGCTAAATTTTCACTTTCTTAACAAATAATCTACTCCTAAACTCCTTTATTGCTAATGCTTTCCCTCCCGCTGTTTATCTGCATTGTTTCCATATTTGTCCATAGATGTTTCATATTTCTCCCTCATTAGACTGTGAGCTTCTTGAAAGCAGGATATATATTTTATCTTTCTTTGTATCTCTGGTGCTTAGTCCTTGCATAGTCCTTGCTACATAGTAGGTGCTTAATAAATGCTGGTTAACTGACATTGTCAGATAAGGCTATTTTATTGTATTTTTTTCTTAATTGTTTTTCTTTTCAAAAAGATAGAGGAATTAGCTGAGAAATCATTATGATGCACAAATTATTTTTCTTTTCAAAACTGAGTGAAATGTGTTACACATTAGCTGTAATTACACAAAGTTTTTCTTAGGAATTTGGATGTGAAAAAAGGAGATGTGTCTGTGATGATGGCTTCAGGATGGGGGATTGCTATGATAATAGGATTTTAGACCTATAGCTAGAAGGTACTTTACAGGTCATCTAGTCTTACCCTCATTTGTAGATGAGGAAACTAAGGGTGAGGGACGGGTACACAGTTTGTAAACATTAAAGATGCGATTTTTCTTACATACTCTGATCCAAGAGTCAAATAGCTATGTTTTTACGGTTAGAGGAGAAAAAATATAGTCATATTTGTAGAAAGTAAGGAAGAAGCAAGTATATATGGAAAGACTGAAAGTTAGAAATATTAAAATATACAAATGAACAAATTCCTTAACTAAATTGTAAGGAAAATGTAATTCACAGTGTAGTTTGTTAGAGAGGTGGCTTTCAATTCAAGTCCTAAGTTCAAATCCTGTTTTTGACGCATATTGACTGTGGGACCCTGAACAAATCACTTAACCTCTCTGATCCCCAGTTTTTTCATCGGTAAAATGAGGGAACTGGAGAGGATAAACTCAAATCCCTTTGAGCTTTAAATAGCAGCTTACATTTTTAAGGCTTTAAGTTTTCAGAGTGCTTTATAATTTTTTTTCTTACTTTATCCTTACAGTGCCCCTATGAGAGGGCTGTATGTTCATTCCCAATTCACAGATGAAGAAACTGAGGCAAATAAAAATTAAGTGACTGTTCCAGAGTCAGATAAATAGCAAGATTATGATCCGAAATTGATTAGAAGTTGTTCAACCTATTCAAGCTCCCAGGAAAATTTTCAAGGCCATGAATTGTACAGCAGGTACCTATCTCCATTAGTGGAAGGAGTTCATTATAAAGTTCTCTACAATAATGAAATCACAGGTCTAGGTTTTTTTTTTTTAATAAAAAAGGGCATTATTTGAAACACAAAATGCTATGCACCTTCTGTGCTATCACATTTTTTCTAAATTGTGACTGCAGATCTGGAATTGAGCTGAAGGCAGCAAGGGCAGTTATTTGTGTGTTTCCCTCTCCTCTGGGTACCATATATACCTATGGCTATGCTCGGTACCTGCTAATTTGCTAAAGATAATTAGGCAAATTCCTCATAGAATGATCTATTTTTTCAGCCTCTTCAGTGTATATTGACATGTATTTTCAACTATCCTCATCATAGATTCATTTGCTTAGTATCATCCTATGCACCCCAAGACCTCAACACTAAGTATCCCATGAGACAATATTTCTTGTTATCTTTGGGGAGAAAATAAGACATGTCTGCTAATACATGTTTTTGCCCTTCTTTATAGAATAAGTGAAATATTTTTCAATTTAGAAAGATATCCTCAACACATGTTTAGGTCTCTCTCTCTCTCTCTCTCTCTCTCTCTCTCTCTCTCTCTCTCTCTGTCTTTCTGTTTCTCTGTCTCCTCCTCCTCTCTATCTGTCTCTGTATCTATTTCTTTCTCCCTCTCTCTTTAGAAAATAGGTGATAAATACAAGACTAAGTTTTTGTTGTTGTTGTTTTCTACTATGGCAAACTGCTAAATGCCTGCTGATCTTGCTGTCCAGTTAAAAACAAACAAAAAAAACCTAAGCCTTCTTTATATGAAATATTATGTACTCACATTTTCCTAATTCCTTATTTTTGTCATCAATTTCTCTCCAGTCAATATCTTACCTATAGCTATCAGATTGTCTTTATTTATATGTATCATTCTAGTCTGTTGAAATGTTCTTTTTATGTTGATTGTGTCCTTTAACTCTCCCTCCCAATCTCATGTCATCTGCATTTTTTTCAAAAAGCATGCCATATTTGCTTTCACTTACATAACTAA
Organism: Vombatus ursinus; assembly: GCF_900497805.2. Taxonomy (NCBI): domain Eukaryota; kingdom Metazoa; phylum Chordata; class Mammalia; order Diprotodontia; family Vombatidae; genus Vombatus; species Vombatus ursinus. The sequence goes on along the minus strand of NW_020940355.1, from coordinate 16,953,862 downwards.
TAACAAATTGAGAAAAAAGGAAAATGTAGATCACTAGGGCATTTCACTATAGACATATCTTCATGCTGACATAAATCTGTTAATAATTCCTCATTGGAATAGATCTTTCTTGGAGGAAATTTCTGTTATATATTCTTTTTGTGTTGACTCCAGAAATGCAATTCACTGAAAATGTGCAGGACCTTAATAATGAAATTTGGACAACTACTTTTAAACATGAAAGAAAGGTAAAAAGATCTGTTTTCTGGCCACTTGGAAGATTAGACCCAACTTGATCAATGAAGAGAGTTGTCAACTACTGTCTACTTGTCAATTCACTTCAGTCTTTTTTTTACAGTCATGTCTGACTCCTCATGACTCTATTCAGGGTTTCCTTGGCAGAAATAGTGGGGTAGTTTGCCATTTCCTTCTCCAGCTCATTTTACAGATGAGGAAGTGAGGTAAACAGGGTTAAGTGATTTACCCAAGGTCATATAGTTAGTAAGTGTCTAAGGCCAGATTTGAACTCAGGAAGATGAGTCTTCCTGACTCCAGGCCCAACATTCTACCTACTGCACCATCTAGCTACTCCTACTCAATATATCTAGGGACATGCTGTGATACAGATGCACACACACACAGACATACATACATACACATATGCATACATACATATATACATACATGTATTGTATCAAATTATATCAAATGATATGATATGATATGATACGTGTATATTGTTTTTTTCTATTCCCTATACTTTTGATACTTTAATATTTTCTTTGAATTTCTTGGTCATTTTCTCTAAAATTTTCTATTATACTTTGTTTTTTAATGTTAATGTAGTCACAACAAAGTCTTCTCTTTTTTCAAGTTTAATAAATCCGGTTTCCAGAATTTTTTCCAAAAATACAAAAATACATTTCTTTTCATTTGCAAAACTTTCCCAAGGAAATATTCTCATCACAGAAAGACTGGAATAATAAGTTCAGAGGAAAATTTTTCATTGTAAGAAATGGCTACATACACAAACATGTGTGCTCCAATGTCTTTATTACCTGTGTTCTAATTTTTGGTCTTTTATGTTTCTCCTCTCTCCCTTTTTCCATTTTTCAAAATATCCTTGAAACCAGAATCTAACCCAACATTCTATTCTGTATACAGAATATTTTAAATATCTTCTGAAGATTGTCTTCGAATTTCTTCATAGGTATTGGCAAACTACTCCACTATCTCTGCCAAGAAAACCCTAAATACCTTCATAGGTATTTTGAGGGTTCCCATTTCTATATCTAATTTACAAGAATAGGAAGATGTGTATTTTCTGCATGTTTTTTTTGGACATCATAATAGTACATTTCAAAAGCATTGAAAATATGAACAGCAGACCTCAGACACTCTGGCCTGAGTAATGTGAACAAATGTTAAAATTGAGTATAAAGGAGATGTATTCCTCAACACCATGACTATGATTATTGAATATTCAAAAAAATCAAGATTTCTTGTTAAAGGGATAGTGGTGCTGATGGGTAAAGCTTGGGAAGTTCTGGTGAGATTGATGGTTCAGTTCAGAACTCTGACATTTTGGATTAAGGCAGTACAGAAATGAATCTTGTATTTGACATTTAAAAGGGAGGCTTTTCCACTGACTGTACTTTCCTAAATCATACCAAAAGGAACTGCCATGACAGAATGGCTTGAGAAATGACTTTCCAACCGTTCTTATATTTTCCCACATTATGGCCAATGAATTGAGACTCTGAGTCATTACATACTTGGTGTCACAACATCATATGAACTAGTGAAGCAATTCAGGAATGCTAAAAATATTTCATTTTTGTATGGTTCCAGAAGCTAAATCCCATTTGCCAATTCTGTCCACAGGGATCCTTAAGGAAACATTATATTTGAAATAGTTCTGTTTATTCTAGGACACATGAACTTACTTAGTTTCTTTTGAGTAATGATACAAATAGTAGACAGAAATAAGCTACTAGAAATTTTAATAGTGAAACTATATTGAGAAGTTTGGTTGAAAGATTTTGTGTAACTCTACAGTATTGATATTATTAGTCTTTCACTCTAAAATGTAAGTATACATTAGAAATATGTACTTACCATGCTATACAAGTGTATAATCTTAAACAATGTGAGCTAATCACTCTATGATATATAGTAAGTCAAACAAACGGTAGGACAGAACCTTATTTCAAATTTTGAAACTACCATGGTAGATTTTTGGTTGTGTGAAAAATAAAATATGCTTCTACATTCTTTCATGTTTATGGATTAGAAACCTTCTAAAATGAGTTAAATTGGATAGGATATACAATAGAATCATAACTTTTATAGAGTCAATTTTCTTTTCTTTATATTTACCAAATTTTTGCTTGTTTGTTGTTCCTCTCCCTAAAGAAGTGTCACCCTTCTTTGTCCTTGTTAGACTTCATATGTGCTTTTTATTGCATTTCCTCCCATTTCTTCTTGGGATTTCACTACATGAGACATTTTTTTTTCCTGTTTTCCTTAGATCTTTACTCTCTATCTTTCCAATCACTCTTTTCTGTCTCCAAACATGCTTAGGATTTTTCTATCCAAATCACAATAAAAATAATACAAAGTTCCATCACTCTTACTTAAACCTATTTATTACACTTTAGAACCTTTCTGGTTTTCACCATCAAAGTTATTGAGAGAGTTGTCTACACTCATGGATTCCATTTCTTCAGCAAATGTTCAGTCATTATTGTGAGTAGATCATTTACGTAAATGGAAGTGCACCAGTGGGGGCTTATGAGATAAAATGGTGAATAGGAATTATTCCTTCCATAATAGTGTCACTTCTAGGATGATGAGGGAATTTGAGTGTAACTAAATGGCTGTCTCCTGTGTTATATTCACTGTGTAACCTACCTGCTTTTATCTTCTCTTTATTTGTAGATAGCTAGCTGGCACAATGTATAGAGTTCTGGACCTGGAGTCAGGATATCCTAAGTTCAAAATTCATGCCAGATACTTATTATTTACAAAACTCTGAGCAATCACTTAACCTATGTGTCTACCTCGATTTTCTCAAATGTACAAATGGGGATAATAATAGTACCTACTTCAAAGTGTTGTTGTGAAGATCAAATGAGATAATATTTATAAAACACATAGCACAGTGCGTGGCATGTAGTGAGCCCTTAATAAATGTTTGTTCTCTTTCTCCTCATCCACTGCTCCAGACACTCAACTTACCATTTCTGCCAGTCAACAAGATTTTATAGTAGGTAAATGCAATCTTACTTGAAGTAACAGGTAAAGAATAAATAATTCTTAACAAGTGGATAACCAGAAAAGAGACAATCAGATCTAATAGGACATGGAATGATTAATACATCAATCCTACTAAACAACTCTCACCATGCTAAAACTTCATATCCCTGGTACTAACCTTTAGCACATTTTCTCAATCACCAATTGCCTCAGATAGTCAGATATGGCTAAAAGTGTCATGTACAGCCACATACCCCCAAGTCACTTGTTTCACTTCTAGCCAAGCACCTATAGTCATCATACCAGGATGCAACCCCCGTGGAGATACAACCTGGCAACTGTTGCTGCAGATATTGTAGCTCCTGTCCACCCCCCCACCCCCACTGAAGTTCAAGAAAATATTTTTTTTGCAAATGAGATCCTTGCCACTTTCAAATTGTTCAACATTAATTGTTGTTGTTGTTGTTCAATCATTTCAGTCATGTCTGATTCTTCAAGACCCCATTTGGGGTTTTCTTGGCAAATATACTGGAGTGGTTTGCTATTTCCCTCTCTAGCTCATTTTAAATGTGAGGAAACTGAGAAAAATAGGGTTAAGTAACTTGTTCAGGGTTCCACAGTTAACAAGTGTCTGAGGTCAGATTTGAACTTGGTTCTTAATAGCCTTTTTCTCAATCCTCATTGTTCTTGACTTCTCAGCAGCCTCTGCCACTGTCAATATCCATTGTCCTCTAGGTATTCTTTTCTTCCTCAGTATTCTTTCCTGATTGCTTTCCCACAAATTTGATCATTTCTCAATCTCATTTGTTGGATCTTTATGCAGGTAAAATTCACTAACCAAGATGCTCCCCTAGACTTTGTCTTTAACTCTTTTTTCTTCTCCCTCTATAATATTTCACTGGGTGATTCCATTATCTGTCATGGTTTCAATGATCATACCTATGCAGATGATTCTGAGATGTTAGCTGCCCCCTAACTTTGAGTCTCTCATTTTCAACTGCGTAATCAACATCTCAAACTGTCTGTCTCCAGATAATTAAAACTGAACTCATTATCTATCCCTTCCCACAAACCTTCCTGTCTTTCTAACTTCCCTATTAGGATTAAGGGTACCACCATCCTCCTAGTCACCCAGTCTTACAACCCACATATCACCTTTAACTCCTCACTATTTCATTCTTCCTATCCATTCATTTTCGAAGTCCTGTAATTTCTACCTGGAATATCATACATGTATCATGCACATGTATGTATGTATACACACATATGTGTGCACACACACATATAATATACCTGCATGTATGCACATATGTATGCATACATATGTGTGTTTATAAATGCTGATACAGACCATTGTCACCTAATCATTTTCCACCTGGACTATAATAATTGTGTGCTGGCTGGTCTTCCTTGAGTATCTTTCCACTCCAGCCCATTCTCCACTCAGGTATCAGATTTTTCTTCCTAAAGAGCAGATCTGAACATGTCATTCTCCATTCAGAAATGTTCAGTGGCTCCCTTTAACCACCCCAAAAAAATATAAAATGCAAAATCTTATGTTTAGCTTCTGAAGCCATTCATAACCTAGCCTTTCTAGCCATCTTACAACTTACTCCTTCCTCTTACTCCCCTATCCTCTCACTCCCCATCCTCTCATCCAGTAACTTCTTATTCCTCATTCATGACACTCCTCCTAACTACATTTTTACTTGCTTTCCACCAGGCCTAGAATTCTCTCCTTCTGCATCTCTGCCTCCTGGATTCATTGGCTTCAAGTCCCAGTTAAAGTCTCACCATCTAGAAGTCTTGTTCAACCTTTGAACCTAATGTCTTCCCTCTAAAATGACTTCCAATTTATCCTGAATGTATCTTGCTTCCATAATGATTGACATGTTATTTCCTCCAGTAGTCAGTTCCTTGAAAACTGAGACTATTTTTAGTAGGAAGATGATAGCACTTCTTCATGCATGAACAGTTCATTGCTAACTCAAATGGAAAGGTAAGCCAACACACAATTTGCAACAGAGGAGCAGAAAAAAGATTTAGTGTATAGCACCACATTTATTCATCTGAGCAGGGATACTCAAAAATATCAAGATTGGTTTGATGAAAATGATGGGGAAATTCAGACTCTGCTAAGTGAAAAAATGAGAATTCCACCGGATTTACCAGCAAGGTATTTCATTCACCTCTAAGAAGGTAGCATTTAACTCAATCAAAAGTCAAGCAGAAGCAAATTCTAGAGAGATGCAAGAGTCTTGGCTCAGTAAGAAGTCAGAATACATTCAATTTTACAGTGATAGTAACAATCTAAAGCACTTTTATGATGTCCTGAAGGCTATTTATGGACCAAATACATATGTTGCATCTCAACTACTCAGTGCTGATGGAGCCACATTGATTAGTGGTAAGCATATGACTCTGGAGAGATAGGTTAAACACTTACATAATGTTCTCAACAGACTGGCATCAATCAATGCTGAAGTCATTGACCCTATACCTCAGGTTGAAGTCAATCCTTTTCTAGCTGATTTTCCAACTGAAGAAAAGTGCCCGGTGCTGATTCTAATAGAGGTGAGATTTACAAAGCAGGGAGTTAGGTCCACTGCTAATAATAGAATATGGCAAGAGTAGTTTGTCTCCCAGGAGTTCAATGATGCCTCCATTATCTATTTCTATGAAGGTAAAGAAAATAGATTGTCCTGTGACATTCACAGGGAGGTCTCTCTCTTAGTCACTGCTGGTAAGATTCTTACCAGAGTCCTCCTTAATAGGCTAATTGTTCAGCTGGAACATATTTAACTACCTGAGGGACAGTGTGTCTTCAGAAAGAGCTGAAGAATAGTCAATATGATGTTTGCTGCCCAGCAACTTTGGGAAAAATACCAGGAGTAGAACAGAGGGCTGTTAAAAATGTTTGTGGATCTGACCAAGACATTTGATACTGTCAGTCATAAGGATTTATGGAAAATTATGTCAAAATTGGCTGCCCAGTGAAGTTTATCAGTATTGTACATCTATTTCATAACAGCACGCTTGCCTGGTTTCTGGATAACGGATAATGCTCTTGCACTTTCCAGTCACTAGTGAAGTGAAACAAGGCTCTGTGCTGACTCCCATGCTTTGTAGCATGATGGTTTTCCACCAACCAGCACTACATCATCCCTATATGGATATATGGATCAGTTATAGCAAATGGAGGAATTTTGAATACAGTGGATAAGTTCTCTTACCTTGGCAGTATACTTTATTTTTTAAAAATTTTAGTTTTAACTTATGAAATAAAACAAGCATTTCCATAGCATAATATGTGTGTATATATGTATGTATGTGTGTATGTATATATGTGTGTGTATACACACACACACACACACACACATATATATATATATATTTATATAAATAGTTATTTTATACATACTTCTATTTATCAGTTCTTTCCCTGGATGCAAATAGCATCTTTCTTCATAAGTCCTTTATAGTTAATTTGAGTATTTATAATAGACAAAACAACTTATTTGTTCAAAGTCAATCTTAAAACAATATTGCTGTTCCTGTATACAGTGTTGTCTTTGTTCTGCTCATTTCACTCTTCATTATTTCATGCAAGTCTTTCCATGTATTTTTTTAATCAGTGAGCTCATAATTTCTTATATCACAGTAGTATTCCATCCCAATCTTATACCACAACTTGTTTAGCCACTCCCCAATTGATGGGCATCCCCGTAATTTCCAGTTTTTTGCCACCACCAAGAGAGCTGCTATAAACATTTTAGAACATATAGGTTCTTTTCTTTTTTTTTTCCTAATCATATTTGGAAAGAGACCAAGTAGTAGCATTTCTGGGTCAAAGAGCATAAGTAGTTTAATCACTCTTTGGGCATAATTTCAGATTACTTTCCAAAATGGTTGGATCATTTTACAAGTCTATCAACAATTAATTAATGTCTCAATTTTTCCATATCCTCTCTAACAATTGTCACTTTCCCCTTCTATCATTTTAGCCAATTTTCTAGGTGTAAAATGATATTTCAAGATTGTTTTAATCTGCATTTCTCTAATGAATAATGATTTAGAACATTTTCACATAACTATAAATTGTTCTGATTTCTTCACGTTCATATCCTTTGACCATTCATGAATAGAGGAACAACTCATATTCTTATATATAGATCTGACAAAGTTCTTTGTAAACTTTAGATATGAGTCCTTTATCTGATAAATTCTCTATAAATTTTCCCAAATTATATGCTTTCCTTCTAATCTTAGCTATATTTGTTTTATTTGTACAAAACTTTTTTTACTTTAATGCAATCAAAATTATGTATTTTATACCTAACTTTGCTCTCTTTGTTTTTTTCATAAAGTGTTCACCTCTCCCTAAGTCTGATAAATAGTAAGTTCCATGTCTCCTAATTTTCTTGTAAAATCTCTCTTTATATCTAGATCATGTATGCATTTTGACCTTAACTTGGTAAATGGTGTGAGATATTGGTCCATGCCCAGTTTCTGCCAGACTACTTTCCAGTTTTCACAACAATTTTTTGCCAAATAATGAATTCTTGTCCCAAAATCTCAAATCTTTATACTTGCCAAATACAAAGTTATTGAGTTTATTTGCTGCTATAAACTGTATGTCTACTCTGTTCCATTGATCTACCTTTCTATTTTAGCTAGTACCACCCAGGGATGTGCACAGAGTTGATGAGGTTGATGCACACATTATCAGAGCTAGCTGAGTGGGAGGTTCCAAAGGAAATTGTGGGAGTAAGGAAGGTTGAAGGTCTACAGAGCCATTGTGCTGACCTCATTGTTTTATGCCTGTAAAATCTGGACTGTATACCAGTGACATTCTAAGAAATGGAATTACTTATATTCAAATTGTTTTAGGAAGATTCTGAAGGTCACCTGGCAAGACAAGGTACAGAACACTGAGGTCTTTTTTTCAACCTAAACTGCCAAGCATTCAAACTCTACTGAAGAAAGTGAAACCCCAATGGGCTGTCTACATTGTTCAAAGGCCAAAGGTACATTTGCCTAAAAGACTGTTTTATGAAGAATTCCCACAAGTCAAGTACTCAGATGGCGGTCAGAAGAAGCAATACAAGGACACTATCAAGGTCCCTCAGAAGAGCTTTGGAATTGATTGTTTGACATGGGAGATGCTGGCAAAGGACCACATAGTATGCCATGCCTACATCAAAGAAGGTTCTATGAGGAAAGTAGAATTGTCATAGCTCAAAAGAAACATCAAATGCACAAATTTATAGACACCTCCATTTCAAATGTTCATATGGACTATTTGTGCCCAACCTCTGATAGAACCTTTTGATCTCATATTAGTCTGATCAACCATAGTCAAACACACTATAACTTGACACCAACATAGTTATGTCATTTTGGTCCTCTTCAAGAATTAACATACATATACACATATATGGCTATTAACTATATGGCATCTCTGTATGTACATATATATATGTGTGTGTGTACACTTATACACATATGCATACACATATATTCTTATTAAATTTCATCTTAGTAGGTGTGACCTATATTTCTATCTTGTTAAGTTCTCTTTGAAGCCTAAACTAATCTAATACATTAGCTATACCTCCCAGCTTTGTGTTAACTACAAATTTGACAAACATTCCATCTATGTCTCTTTCCAAATCATTCATAAAATTGTTCAATAAAACAAGGCCAAAGGAAAGATCCCTGGAGCACTTCACTAAAGATTCTTTCTCATTTGGCACAGAGCCATTAGGAATGGATTTGGTTTGGTAAATATGCCATGTACTTTTAACCAATGTTTGAACATGGGTTTTTTCCCCTATAAATTGGATTGTTTCCTTTATGATCTTTTCTTTGGATAAAAATCTATTAAGTTTTTATTTCCAGGAGCCAAGATGGTGAAGTAAGCAGTAAATCACCATGACTCTCCCATATTCACCTTAAAACAACCATAAAATAGCTCCCAAAAACCCTGGAACAACAGAACTATCAAAAGATGGGGTGAAACATGTTTTTAGCCCAAGAAACTTGGAAGATTGGTAAGAAAGGTTTGTCACAATAGGGTGAAAGGGGAATACAATCCAGGACAGAAAGAGTCTCAGAAAGCTAGCAGCAAGCCCCGCCCCCAACACACACACACACACACACACACACACGTGCTCGCGCGCACTCCTCAACAAACCAGTGGAAAAGCCTGAGCCTCAGTGTAGTGGAGTAAACAAATGTCAACATCAAGATCCTCCACATGCCTCAGTATAGGCAGGGAAAGGGGTAAACTACAATTCCAATAACCACCATGTGCTTCAGCATAGCCCTGGGCAAAGACTGCTGCTATTAGTGGCCAGAGTATCACATGTTTCAGTGTAATCCCAGGCAAACAGGGAGCCTCTGGCAGCCAGACCACCATGTGCTTCACTGAAGCTCCAGGGAAAATGCAGAAACATCCAATTGGCTTCAGCACAAGCCAAACACCAGCAGTAGGACCCCAGCTCAGCACCAGTTAAGCTGCCAGACCCCTACAGCCTCCATTAGCACCAGCCACCCCCCCAGCCAACCCTCTCAGCACAGGGTTCCCCCATGGGCCTCATAGAAACATCAGTGCACTTCAGCCACTGGCACAAGAAGCCTGAGACAGTTCCCCTTCCACCCCAAGAGCAAAACTCAAATTTAAAAGAAAGGAAAAAGTCCAAGAAAGATGAGTAAACAACAGCAACAAAAAAGAATCTGACCATAAAAAGATACTATGGTGATAGGGAAGATCAAGATACAACCTCAGAAGAGGAAAATAATGGCAAAACACCTATGGGCAAAACCCCAAAGAAAAATAGAAAATGGTCTCAAACCCAGAAAGAACTCAGAAAAGAACACAAAAAGGAGCTTTAAAATCATATAAGACAGGTAGAAGAAAAGTTGGGAAAAGAAATAAGAGTGACATAAGAGAATTATGAAAAAACAGTCAACACCTTGGAAAAAGAAAACAATTGCTTAAAAGGTAGAATTGGCTAAAGGGAAAAGAAGATACTGAAATTCACTGAAGAAAGCAACTTAAAAAGTATAATTGGCCAAATGGAAAAGGAAGTACAAAAACTAACTGAGAAAAAGCAATTCCTTAAAAGTTAGAATTGGGCAAGCAGAAGCTAATGACTCTGAGACAACAAGAACCAATCAAATAAATTCAAAAGAATGAAAAAAATGGATGAAAATGTAAAATAGCTAATGGGAAAAAAAACTGACCTGGAAAATAGATCCAGAAGAGACAATGTCAGAATCACTGGACTACCTGGAAGCCATAAACAAAAGGAGAACTTGGACAGCATCTTTCAAGAAATTATCAAGGAAAACTGCCCTGATATCCCAGAACCAAAGGGCAAAATAAGCATTGAAAAAATTCACCTATCACCTCAGGAAAGAGATCCCAAAATAAAAACTCCAAGGAACATTATAGCCAAATTATAGAACTATCAGGTGAAGGAAAACCTACTGCAAATGAACAGAAAGAAATAATTCAAATATTGGGGAGTCAGTCAGGATTACACATGATCTAGCAGCTGCAATATTAAAGGACTGAAGGTCATAGACCATGATATTCTGGAAGGCAAACGATCTAGGACTACAATCAAGAATCACCTACCCAACAAATTGCTCAAATGTGCTCAAAATTGAGCATAATACTTCAAGAGAAAAATAGTCATTTAATGAATAAAGGGATTTCAAGCTTTCATATAAAGACTAGAATTGAATAAACAATTTGATCTCCAATATCAAGACATAAGAGAAGCCTAAACAAGTAAAAAGGGAAATGAAAACATAAGGGATTCAATGGAGCTAAACTGTTTATATCCCTACATAGCAAGATGATACTTGTAATTCTCAAAAACTGTACCACTAATAGTATAACTAGAAGAAACATACATAGTCAGAAGGCCCAGGTCTAAGGTGAATTTGAGAGAATGATATAAAAAATAATTAAGGGATAAGAAGTTAAGGGATGTACACTGGGTGCAGAAGGGAAGGAGAGACAGAATGAGCTGAATTATTTCATATGAAGAGGCATGAAAAATCTATTACAGTGGAAGGAAAGATGGGAGGATGGGAGATGGGCATCACTTGAACCTTACTCTCTTCATTTTTGGCTTAAAGAGGGAATAATATGCACAATCAGTTGAATATAGAAATATATCTAACCAACAAGAAAGTAGGAAGGGGGGAGATTAAGCTAAGATGGGGGGGATGACTGACAGAAGAGAGGGCAGACTGGGGGAGGTGGTAGATAGTAGAACCTACTGTCGAGGTGGGAAAGGATAAAAGGACAGAGAGGACAAATATTCAGGCAGAAAAATAGGGTGGAGGGAAACACACAATTAGCAATCATAACTTTGAATGTGAGTGGGATGAATTCTCCCATAAAATGGAAATGGATAGCAGAGTGGGTCAAAAACCAGAATATCCCAATATGTCATTTACAAGAAACACATTTGAAGCAGAGAGGCACACACAGAGTAAATGTAAGGGACTAGAGCAGAGTCTATTATGCTTCAGTTGAAGTAAAACCAAAGCTGGGGTAGCAACCCAGATCTCAGACAAAGCAAAAGCAAAAAAAGAAAAAGAAAAAGAAAAAAGAAAAAGATATAAGGAAGGAAGCTACATCTTCCTAAAAGCTACCATAGATAACGAAGTAATACCAATAAGAAACATATATGCACCAAGTGGTATAGCATCCAAATTCTTAGAGGAGAAGTTAAATGGGTTACAAATTCATGACCAAACATGAGGCAGACATGTAAAATAGACAAATTTGATTATATTATATTAAAAAAGCTATTGCACAAAAAAAATCAATTCAACCAAGATTAGAAGGAAAGCAGGAAGATAGGAAACAATCTTTACAGCAAGTATCTCTTCTAAAGACCTCATTTCTTAAATATATAGAGGGCTGAGTCCAATTTATAAGAATACGAGCCATTCTCCAATTGGTAAGTGGTCAAAGGACATGAACATGCTGTTTTCAGGTGAAGAAACTAAAGCTATCTTTAGGCATTTGAAGAAGTGTTCTAAATCACTATTAATTAGAGAAATGCAAATTAAAACAACACTGAGATATCACCTCATACCCATCAGACTGACTAATATGACAAAAGAGGAAAATGATAAATGTTGGAGAGGATGGGGGGGAATTGGGACACTAATGCATTGTTGGTGAAGTTGTGAACTGATCCAAACTTTCTGGAGAGCAATTTGGAACTGTGCCCAAAGAGCAACCAAACTGTGCATGCCCTTTGATCCAGCACTACTATGTATGTATCCCAAAGAGATCACAAAAAATGGAAAAGGACTGACATGTGTAAAAATATTTATACCAGCCCTTTTTTAAATATTGGAAATTGAGGGAATATCCATCAACTGGGGAATGACTGAACAAATTGTGGTATATGAAAGTAATAGAATACTATTTTGTGCAATAAGAAATGATGAAAAGGCAGATTTCAGAAAAGCCTGGAAAGACTTGTACGAACTGATGAAAAGTGAAATGAGCAGAACCAGGAAAACATTGTACACAGTATCAACGACATTGTGTGATGATCAACTGTGAATCACTCAGCTCTTCTCAGCAATATGATGATCCAAGACAAGTACAAAGGACTCACAAAGGAAAATGTTACCCATGTCCACATAAAGAACTGATGGACTCTGAATGAAGACTGAAGCAAACATTTTTCATTTACTTTACTCTTTTTCATAGTTTTTTTGTCTTTTTGATCTGTTCCTTCTTTCACAACTGTGACTAAAATGGAAATATATTTTACATGACAGCACATGCATAACCTATATCAAATTGTCTACCATTATAGGAAAAGGGGAGGGAAGGGGGGGGAACTAGGAACTCAAAATCTTATAAAAATGAATGCTTAAAATTGCCTTGACATGTAATTGGGGAGAAATAAAATACTATTTTAAGGAGAAACAAAAAATCTATTGATTTTAACTGTAAAATGTTTCAAAGTAGCAATGAATAGAAACTAGATTCTTTAAAAGGTTTGTTTAAGCAGATACATCAGGGAAAGCATTTATGATTAAACCACCAAAATCCAACTTGGACATGAGGCTTTGTTCTCCAGTTTTGAATATTTCAGATATTTAATAATAGACACTATATGTCATCAAAAACTACTACAAGATCCTCTCCATCATCATCTACTCCTTTTGCTAGCTTGCCACACCCTGTCCTCCTCTACCACCTGCATTGAATCCTACACCATCACTCACCTGTGCCACAGTTGCTAAAACACTCCATGAGCCTACACAAATCCCCTTTATTCAGCCATGAACTGTTGTGGAAACCCTTGTCTGCCCATAAACTTTATGGCACCAGTCAAAATCCCTTTCCTTTTTTTTTCCTTTTGTGAGAATAAACATTTTCTTTTTTTTTTGTCTGTTTCCTTTTGAGTTTAGTTGTTACTGTTGTTATTCGGGCACTTATCTTTGTACTTCATAGTCAGATGGTGTGAATCATCATCTCCATGTTAGTATAGAAAATGATGATGTTAGAATAGTCATGACATACTTACCCTCCTGTAGGTTGGAACAATTTGTGAATCAACTAATCAACAATCAATCACTAAGCATTTATTGAGTGCTAATTGTGTCTAGCTCTGTGCTAAACATTCAAAATATAAAGAAAAGGAAAATGCTCCCTGCCTTCAAAGTGCTCACCTTCTAATGGGGGGAAAATATGTACATTGGAGGAGTTAAAGGGCCCACCCACCCCTGCAAGCAGCCTATAAAACTACCCACAAAACACTGAAACCAGATTAAGATGTAACTGGAAAACGTTCAACAAAATAAATAAAAATACATCAGAAATGTTAATTTGTTGTTTCCTAAGTCACTACGAAGCTGCAAGGATCCGTTTTTGAGTTTGACACCAGAGTACATATGTCGACAAATTATGCACAGAGTGGTTACATGATAACCTTAAAGGGAAAAATTCTGGTGACTGACAGGGGGTGAGAGGCAGGGGTATAAAGAAAGGTGTCCTATAGATTGATAGTGTTTGAGTTGGGTCTCGAAGGAAAACAGGGTCTCTAAGAGACAGGGGTAAGGAAGAAGATAAATCCTAGCATTATGGACAAATACAAAGGCAGAAAGAGTCAAAAGACAGATAAGTGTATGCACTGGACATATTGGGTCTTATCATTTTTTTAAATTTTCATTTGTTTTAAATTCACCTTTTCTGTGTTTTCCCTTTGTTAAATAGTGAACAGTGCTCAAAATTGTACTTTATTAAAGAAGAGAAAGTTCTACACATGAAGAAGGAATTTGTTGATCATCATCATCATCATCATCATTATTAATTATTTCTAAACTGCTTAGAAGATGAGAGGCACTAGTCACAGGGCAGTTGGTCTCCTTAGAATTTCAGTGAAGAATTCCCATTCTTGTGAATTGTCCATCTTCACATGTGTTGATAGTTGCTACTTCATTCAAAGGAAGATAGGACCAATGCTATTCTCTTTTTTTTTTGATGAAAAATTTTATTCTGAATCAAAGCAAAAATACAAACACACAAAGAAGTCTTCTCAAGTAAAACTAACTTGTGACTTGATATCCTTAAATTTTAGGATTATTTTAAATATAGATCTAAGGTTTCATTTTTGTTGGTGACATTTCAATAAACATGAAATATGTAGATATCTCTAAATAATAGCTATAATTTGAATTCCAATTAAGGTTAGAGGAAGGCCTACACATAGCAATTTCCATGCTAAACTATTATTTATAAGAGTAAAATTTCAGTTCCAGATATGGAAATTATATTAGGATCATTATCACATTTATAATTTGTGGGCAACCATGAGTAAGGAAATATAGCGACAAATATATTTAGTAAAAAATATTAGAAACTTTAAAGTAATTTCAATATATTAATTACAAAAGAACTCTAAGCTAACATTTACAAGTACAATAGCATCAATGATTTTTTATCTATGTTATTTTAGGTTTATGGAATTATTTGTTAGAGCGAATATAATTTGTTCTAGGGGCAACTAGGTGGCATAATAGATAGTGGGCTGGGCCTGGAGTAAGGAAGACTTATCTTCCTGATTTCAAATCAGGCCTCACACTTACTAGCTGTGTGACCCTGCTCAATGCACTTAGTTCTGGTCTTCCTGATTCCAAATCTTGTAGTCTATTCAATGTGTCTGGGAACAATTAAAAAAAATGCAGATGTAGCTACCCCACAAAAAACAATGTAGTAGTTAGCTAAGTTAGATTTAGGTACAAATCACTCACTAAATCACATTTTTGGAAAAGAGAGAATTTTGTATATGCATTCTTATCTTATTCTATTAATTAATTAATTTGTTTATTTATTTAATTATTCATTGGTGAAGGCAATTGGGGTTAAGTGATTTGCCCAGAGTCACACAGCTAGTGAATGTTAAGTGTGAGGATGGATTTGAACTCAGGTCCTCCTGACTGTAGGGCCAGTGCTCTACCCACTGGGTCACCTAGCTGTCTCATGCATTCTCATTTAAAATAGTTGCAAAAGTGGTTTTTGGTTTCAACATATTTGTCTCCATATTAGGTGATTTTGCTCCACTGGACATTTATGAATTAAAAGCACCAAGATCCTAAGTGTGCCAATCACACTTGCTAATAGACGATGTTCAAAATTAATCAAGAAGTTGAACTCTGGTCAGAAACAACTGAAACGACTAACAAAAATGTACTTTTGTCCCAGTAGTTTGTCAATTTAGATTTCAGAGTACAAAGAGGCATGAGGCCCTTGATTTCCACACATTGACTACATAATTAGTCTATGACTCTACCAATACTTTTAAACCGTCAAAAATTGTCTGTGCTTTAGAATTTTACATCCTAAATGTATATAATTAAGGCACAAAATTTTATATTTACACATGATTTAAAATCAAAGGAAAAAAGCACACTTTTAACTAGTGGATTCATTCAGACTCTTTTCTTCTGGAGTGGTTGAGGTATGTCAGTGATATCATTACTTGGTGCTATTCTTATCCTCATTTTCTACAGATGGGGAAACTGAGTCAGAGTTCAAGTAACTTTCCCATGGTCATATTGCAATTTAGCATTCCAAGAGTTTTCTGTTTGTTCCTTCTTGTTTTCCCTTTTGATATTGCATAGGTCTCCAAACAGCCAGTGATCTATCTATTCTGAAAAAGTACTTAAACATTATTCTGCCTCAGACCACCTCCTCTTTCCTTGAGCTGCCCCCCTCATCTTCCCTTCTGGATTTACTCCTGATTTGCTTTTTGAAATCCTCTAAGTTTCCACAGATTCATGTCCACATAGTATTCTGCTTTCTAGAACTCATTCATTTTAGCTTTTATTCCAAACACTGTCAAATACAAAGCCCTTAACTTGTATTCTTTTATAACAATTTTTACCCATTTTGCCTCATAAGGGAGAGGTCTATGGAAATAAAACACTCATACACTATCTTGGAATTTCAGGTTTGTGTCTTGCTTTGCTATCATTTATAAATGATCATCTGCCTCTTCATTCTCCTGCCTTCCATCCTGTACCCCATGTGTAGGCTACCCCAATCCTAAGCCCAATTCAACAGACTTCCTCAGTCTGCACAGCATGACAGATGACCTAAAGTAATTATTTCAAAGAATCACAACTAGAATAATGTTTTTCTTAATAAAATCAACTTTTAAAAATTGTTAATATTATGTAATATTGGAGTCTTAATATATTTAATTATGTGAAAGCACTCTGAATGGTGGTGAGGAATTATTGGGTTTGGAACCATATTAGTGCTCCTTAACACCAAATACAGAACAAAGATAATAAGTTACATAAAACATTGGAAATGCATCTGCTTCTCCATTTCCATGTCTAATGAACAATCTACCCACTGAAAGAGTTTAATGATGAGCAAGCATCTAGCTGTTAAAACATCAACAATAGCTTTCTATAGCCCATGGGTAGTAGAATATATTTTATTGACACATGGAATTAGCCAGCAATGTATTCATATTGTAAAGTGCCCTGGGATCATTAACTTTCACCTAGCCAGATATAAAAATGGACAGCAGGATCACTGGCTATATGATTAAACATACAGGGTATAGAGGAGCAATTAGTGAATACCTAAAGACCTGCAGTGTTATCTCCACATTGATAATGAATTCTTTCAATAGTCGGGAAATAACTGGTTAGACAAATTCTTTACTTTCAACATGCCTGGAATGTTACTTTCTCTTACTCTCTAATTCTCAGAGTACTTAGTTTCCCTTGAGTATCATCTCAGGAACAATCTTCTAGTGAATCCTTCCCTGACCCCCACAGTTTCTATATGATTCTTATCTTTAAAATATCTCATGTTTATCATTTTCTATGTTGTATAACCCTTAGGTTGTAAGATGCGTGATGATAGGAACTACTCTGATATATCTTTGTTTTTGTCTTCCCTCTGCAAAAAAAGTCAACATGGAGTAATGGGTTAGAGAGTCAGCCCTGGCATGAGGAAGGCTTGGGTTCCAGTCCTAAGTCAATGCTCTAGGCAACTCTCCAAGACTATAAATTTCAGAGCAGTTGGGGATCTTCATTTTAGAGGAACTTTTCTCATCAATGTTCCCTAAATTAGGGTTATATCAGTAGCACTTATCCCTGTGCTTTATATATAGGAAATATTGAATAAATGTATGTTGAATTGAATTGAATTGTATCATTGGAATAATCTAACTCTGTATTACCCTACCATTCCAACTCTGTCTGGGTTGGGAGGCTATGACTAGGACATAGACATCATTGCTAACCATTTTCATGGCTCTGTAATCTAATCTCTCTTCCAGTTTAGGTTCCCTTTTCTACAACTACCAAATTTTCTCTGTCCTATGAAATTCTCATCCACAAGTTTCTCAATATCCTGTATCAGGGATCCAAATGACAGACTGGAGATTTTCTGGGTGGGAGTGGGGTATGGGGAACAAATAATAATGAAAAACTCACTGGTTTTGTTGGTTCTGCACTGTGAAGTTCAATTTCAAATAACATAACATTGTTGTACAATGGCAGTATTATTAGGCAGCAATCAGTCATGCAGAAACCAGAAATGTGGCAAACCTTTTAGAGCACTGGATTGCTTTTTTTGTTTTGAAAAGAGTCATAAGCCATAAAGTCTACAAAAAAGAAGTTTAGGTTGTTAATCAAGAATCATTGATTCACAGAGCAGGGAAGATTTCTGATTGTATTTTGGTCAACAAAAGCCATAATTAGACAATTGGTAATGTAACCAGTAACTTCATCCTATAATATTAAAGATAACAATAGTGGCATAAGACTCTTCAAAATTAGTTCTGACAGATACTATTTGTATGATCCTGTTTAACACATGCCATCTTTCTGGGCCTCAATTTCCTCATCTGTAAAGTTTGGGGGTTAAACTAACATGGGGCCTGTTAACTTGTTTCAAAAAATATGTTTAGAACTGTATTTCAATATGATTGGTCATAATACTAAGTGTTTTATTTTATGCATTCAAAAACATTACTTTGAGAAGGAGGGGACATAGTTTTCAACACAATGTCAAAGGTGTTCATGGCACATTAAGAACCCCTTCTATATTAAAACTTGTACTTACTCCCCAGATCAGCAGCCCTCAAACTTGGAGCTGCACAGGAGCTGGAAACTTGAAACAGGGGCAACAAATATAGAAGAAAAATTAACCCTTTTGTAATCAGCTATCAAAATTGGACCTAGTCCTTGTGCTCCCATAGATGAGGTATATGTGACATGTTGAAATCTTTATTCATGTCTACACTTTAAGGATCTTTGAAAACCTTTCATAGACAGTTTAAGGAGTTGTAGTATTGATAGTATGACTAGAAGTATTAGTATTACCACTATTGTTGCTGCTACCACTACTACTACTACTGATGATGATAATGATGATGATGATGGTGATGATGATGATGCAGTTTTTAAGAACTAACCATAGCCATGCCTCTGGTAAAGTGCATTCCCAGAATTAGGGTGGGGAAAATTAGGTTGGAAAAATAAAATACAGTTTATCACTAGACTATATTCAAAGTCTTTCCAGATTGATTGGAACTTTTTTTACAATCCTTAGAGATCTCAATGTCACTTCATATCACAATGAGTTACCTGAAAAAGTAATTTTATGTTTAATTCAGAATAAATACAATTAGGAGCTAAAAATGACATGGAATTAGGAGCTTAATTGCAACATTTCCCATTGACTATTTCAACTACATTTATAGTGGTAGTACTTTATTCTACCAGTATGCTTAATAAAAATAGATGACCAAAAGATTAATTAGGCATATGATAATGACAAACTATATATTTGTTAATTGAAATTTTCAATCAGATTCTATATCTCAGTCCAAAATTACACATCAGAATTATGAAGTAGATAAAAGTTGTTTACTCAGGATGAACATTCATAGTAGACAGAATGTTTAAATCCCAAATATTAAATTTGAATAGTCAAGAGAGAAATTGCATCAGAAGTCAATGGTAAAAAATATATAGGAAAGAAAATTCCCATAGTATGAAACTTGAAGGCTTTAATGTTTCATATATATATATACAAATATGTATTTATACACATAAATTAAAGCCTTAATATTATATGCACACACATATATACATATACAGTATGTGTGTATGTATATTATGTATATGTATATGTGTGTGTTTATATATATATGTGTGTGTATGTATATGTATATAGATGTATGTACATACACACACAATACTAAGTCAGACCCTCCCTTAGTAATTCCACAACTTTCAGTGATATATCCTCTAGTACTGAAGAAAAGAATGTTTTAAATATAGAAGAATCAAATCTGTATTTCCATTTGCTAAGTCAATATTCATTTTTACTCTACACTTTTGATTGAAAAGAAATATAAAAATGGATAATTCTCCACGTATGTTACTAGGCCTTCCCTCTCCCCCCTTCAATCTTATTGATTTAGATATTATAAAATACTTGTCACTTCACTTCTTTTGCTTATTTCTCCATTGTGTCTTATGTTTAACTTTTCCCTAGGAAATAGGTAGAAGGGATTTGACTGCCATTAGCTTCATTCAAGAAAAGAGGATTTTAGTCATAACTTGTTTGCTTTTGTTTTTCTCTTTTAAAATATTTGCAGTCAATAGTGGATTCCCTCAGCCTACCTATAGACTAATCCTTTCCTAAAAGAAATTATCTATGAAAATTCCTTGTTTTTATAAGCTTTCACTGAAACCTCCAATCAACGTATGGGACAAACATATAGGAGAGCAAGTTTGTCATGGAGCTTTTGTCTTGGCTACAGATAGAAATTATAGGTGTGGACCAATTTTTGAATTAGCATGGAAACTCCTTTTTATGTGTATTTCAGAAAATGCCTTTGAAATATCTTGCCAAAGGCTTTTTCATCTTCTGGTTGTTATAAGAAAACATGGTCACCCCAAAGAAAAAACCTTAATGTGGTTCCACCTTAATCAGATTCACAATCGTGTCCTAATGTAATTTGTCCTAATCCATTTCAGAGGAAGACAACCATTTATGATTCCCAGAGACATGTGGGAATAAATACAGCTCTATGGAAATCCCCTGAGTGCTTTATGTACTATATTTTCCCAGTTCATAAAAAAAAACCTAATTACATTTTGGAGAAATAGACTTTATGGATGCAATGTATATTCTAATGCTCAAACTCTAGTGTATGTCCCTTGGTCATGTGACCAAGATCAGTTTGCAGTATACAAACTATATTTCTCAGTTCAGTTAAGGTATTTGAAAGATAATTCTGTGCTTTACATTGTAATTCTGATCACATATTTTGATGAATGATTAGAAATTTTCTTTTTCTTATTTTGCTTTACTCTTATTTAGTAATTTATTTATTTATTTAAAAGAATGCTTCAGAGGTAGCATGGTATTTGAGAAATTGGCACCTCAGGATTTTTTTAAATACTCTGGGAGGCAAATACACATGTATTTTTTTTAAGTCCAAGTATACAATTGTTACTGGAAAGAATGAAGATACAATGGTCAAAACTTTCAGGAGGAATAATCTTCTAGGATATTTTGTTACAAAATTCCTTTTCATGAATTTTTCCCCTTAGAAGCAATTTTTTTTCTCTAAATAGAAATAATGGTAATAGATGACATACCACTACAGCAAGGCAGAAATGTAAATAATCAAAGGATTTATATTTACTTTTCTACCATAATTAGGTTATCAGGTAGTTTATGAGATCATACTGACCTAACATTTCATCATTTATTTTTTATATAAGACTTTTTTCCCCTTTGTTTCTTTGGTGCATTTCAGTGGTCATGTGCACCTAAATTAGATTGGCTAAGAGGCTACCAAGTCGAATTTGGGGCAGGTTTATCTAATTTGACTGTCTACATTGATCAAAGTAAATGGATAATGTTGAAACCCCATTTTCTTCTATGTAGACAAAAGTCTCTGTATCTTTTATTAGGAGAGCGGTTGTTCTTCATTTATAGTTAATAAGCATATACAATAAGAATACTGTGATTGTTGGGTGCTGTGCATGAGAAAAGAAAAGTAAGAACCAGTATAAAACCAGTCATTGCTTCTAGGGAAAAGTAAATCCCTAGGAGTTAACTTTGTTATGAATATAATTGAGAAGATGTAAAGTAAAATCTAATTTTAAATAGCTCAATGTATATATGTAATGTACTCTATTCTCTGTGCCCAAATTCTCCTTGTCTTGAGTAGAAAACTCAATGATTATTTTTCCATTTTTCATTTTTTATTTTTTTATCCTTGATGATAACTCTGGTCAGTAGTGCAACATCAAGGGTTAGGCCTTGAGAGAAAATTTGGCTAAGGTCACCTCACATCCATCCCAACTCCCCAAGAAATACTTTCATCATGTCCCCTTCTTTCATGGATACCCAGATCTGCTTGGGAGGTAATTATGCCTATGGCTCAGAGGCTCAAAGGTATTGCCAGGCTTGGATTACACAAACTTGTACTATAGACAGAAGTGCCAGTAAACAAAGGTTCAGTACAGAATTTATGAAGAGAAAGAGCATTAGAGCAATTACTCAATTGGCCTTATTTCTGTCAGTCTTCCTACAGGATGCAGCAAAAAGGCCGAGGATTCTCAAATACAGACAACACCTAGATTACTCATAATGACTCAACCAGTTTTGGTGCTCAGGACACAGGGCATGACTTGGCATACTGATCTCTTCTTTAGTTAAAAATAATTTAAAAAAATACTTTCTTAAAGTAACAGAATATTTTTATAGCATTTCTTTAGGTAGTCACAGGGAAAACAGTGATGTGGTGAAGAGAGCACTGAGTTGAGAACTAAAAGACTAGAATCTAATTCTTGTTCTGTACTGTGATTTTGAAAAAGTCACATCACTACTCTGGGGATCATTTTTTAAAATATTTTTTTTAAATAAAAAGGTTGTTGTCAGGGTCCTCTAGGGAGTCTTTCTTATATCTAAAAATAGCTAATAGATTTATTTTCTCATGTGTGATATATTTTTAAGAAATATCAGCTGAGCATCAAGCTTCCAAAAGCATGATTTTGCCTTCCCCCCTTCATCCCAGAATATCAGAGTGTCAGAATCTTCTTTTGATACTGATAATTGGTAGAGTAGATACAATTAGAACCTGGTCTCTGGATGACTTTAATTATTGCATTGTGCAATGTTCAAGTAAGGGAATCACTGGTGGGCTTGGGAACATGTATAGTGGGCACAGATAGAGAAGGCAGTATGGTTTGCTCATCCATTGCATCCATTACTTCAGAATGAAATCTGAATCTTATACCTGATCCCCAAGGGACAATATCAGATTGAGAGGCTCTGATGAAAAAACCTGCATTCCACACTTTTACATTCTAATAGTCTCTCCACAAGAAAAGTGAATTCAGGAGTGGGGAAAGAGTTGGGGATGGAAAAGGAGAAGGCCTAGGGGTTACAAAGCTTGATGAGTAACTGAGCTTGAGAGTGTGCATGAGTAGGAATGTGCCCTGTTAAAAACTGTTCGCATAGGAAACTACTTGCTCAAATTGAATATGGATGTAACTTGTGACTCACAACCCCAAAACTCTGTGCTCACTGGCCTGAGTTTGTCTTTCAGAGTAACTATTTTTCTTTGCTCTGCTATTTATAATTTTTGTACAGCTCATAGGTTTTCACAAATATAGGTAAAGAGGTCTCCATTTCCCCTATACAAATATTCAAGGTAATAAATTTGTAACAAGCATAAGATTCTGTTGTGCATGCCACCCCATTCACAAAGAGATAATATATTTGGGGGCTGAAGGGCAAGAAATTTTCCTTCATATTAGACTCCCTCTGCCCAAGTAATTCATGGTAATAGTTGGGGTGGTTAAAGTTCCTACCTTTTACTTCATGTCCTGCCTTTATTTCCCTCACTTTCACTTCTCTAGCTAAGGAGCCAAACAAGCCATCTCTTTCTCTCTCGAAGAGGCATTGGTGGGTCTATCTTCCCACAGCCTCTCCACCATGGACTACACTCTGCTTTGGACACCTTTGCCACTGTCAGGTTTGCGTTGAAACCTCAGGATTGTTTCTGATTTGTACTTTTTTAAGTAGTAGAAATTTAGTGATATCTTTGATATAATTATCAATAATTTCCAAGTTTTCTGAAGCTTGTTCATGTCTATTAGGAAATGGCATTATGTTAGAAATAAATGAGAGAGAGAAACAGAGAGACAGACAAAGAGACAGAGAGACAGAGAGACAGAGAGAACTAACTTGGAGTCAGGAAGACCTGTGTTCTAATTTGGTTTCAGACACTTACTAGCTATGTGACCCTGGGCAAGTCACGACCTCTGTTTGATGCAGTTTCCTTATCTATAAATAAGGATGATAATAATAGTTTCTACTAAAAAGTTTGTGAAGATGAAATGAGATATATGTAAAAAAAAAAAAAACAAAAACAAAACATTAGAATAGTGCCTGGCACATAGTAGGTACTATATGGGAAAGGAAAAGGAGGGGGAGGCATTTATATAAATGCTTAACATCCAGATGTTAAGCTGGATGCTATGTATATAAATTTGTATGAATATTTACTCCCTTCCTTTCCCTATAGAGAGGTGTTAGATCTGTTAGTTGTCTAATATCCTGAATGTCAAAACCTTTCTTTTAAGAAATTTGATACAAATATTTCTTCCTCATTCAACCACTTTCTTTTTATCCTAAATACATTCATTTCCTTTTACAGAAGCACTTAAATTTCTCTTTAATATTAAAATCACCTTCTATTTAAAAGTGAAATATGATATAAGATGTTGGCCTAGGCTCAGTATTTGCAAGACTGCCTTCCAGTCATTCTAGGAGGTTTTTTTTTTAAATCAAATAGGAAGTTGTTTCCTAAGTAATTTGTGTTTTGTGATTTATCAGGCACAGGGGTTTATCAAGTTCTGCAAAGTATCCTTTTCTTAGTTTGGTTGGTATAGAATTAAAACTATACTTAATTTTGGTAGTAATATTTTTTTTATGTTGGCATAGTCTAGAATGAGCATTAAATATTCCTCCACTTTTCTAAACTTGCTGGTTATTTACAAAAAATATTTTTGTGATTTGGTAAGTTGATCCCCCAAATTTCTGCATTCTGTAATTGTCATGAGTGTGATTTTCCTTTCAATGATTACCTTTTTTTATTTCATTATTATGATACAGAAATGCAATTGATTTTGTGAGTTTGTTTTGTTTGAAATTTGATGAAGCTATTTGTTTTCTCAAATATTTGATTCTCTAGAAATTTATAAGTAAACCCTCATGCCCTTATCAAACAGAGATAGTTTTATTCTCACTTTTTCTATTTTTATACAATGCTTTTTAGCCTTGCTTTGTTCCTAGATTCATTAGGTAAGTTTGTAGTGTAATAAGAATAATAATTTATATAGTGCTTTAAGGTTTGCAAACCACTTTATAAATATTATCTCATTTTCCCCTCATAAGAACCCAAGGAAGTAGGTTCTAGAATTATCCCTATTTTACACATGTGGAAAATTAGGCTATGAGAGGATAAGTGACTTGCCCAGGTTTATACAGATTGCATATGTCTGAGAACAGATTTGACCTCAAGTCTCCCAAACTCTAGATCCAGCAATCAGCTATTAGGTAGATCCCTAATAGTATATTGTTCTTTTTTGTCTGCTTGTTTTTGGTATTTAGGGACTTTTTTCATAAATGAGTATTTTGCTTTGTCAAATACTTTTTCTTCATCTGGTAAGAGTATCATGAGATTTTGGATGTTTTTGTTTCAAAAATGATTAATTATGCTAACTATTTCCTAATATTGAACCATCCTTGCCTTCTTGGTATAAATACAATTTGATCAAAATAATGAATTGCTTAGATAAATTGCACAGTTTCTTGAACACATTTTATTTAAAATTTTAAATCAATAATCATCAATGATATTGGTCTCTAATTCTTTTTTTTTTATTCTTCCCATGGTTTAGTTATTAGCAGTATTTTTGTCTCAGAAAATGAGCTAAGTAGAGCACTTTCTTTGTCAATTTTCTGAGAATAGTTTTTGAAGTGTTAGTACTAAATTTTCCCTAAATATCTGATAGAATTCTATGAATCCCATCAGTACTAGGAGGAATCCACAGACATATACAAACTGATAACAAGAAAAAACCATCTTGTAGTTCCTTTATATCTATTTCTATTTCCTTTTTGGAGATTTAAAATCTGTATTTGACTTTTGTATTTTATTTTGGATTTGTTTTATATTTTATAATGTATTTCTTTATTTCTTTTGTGTTCTCTGTTTTGTCAGCATATAATTGTGCAGAGGAGGTATTGATAATTATTTTAGTTTCCTCTGAAGTTTTATCAGGATTTCATTTATTTGCTATTTTATTGATTTGATTTTCTATAGTTTTCCTTTTAGGTCAGCTAAAGGTTTATCAATCATGTTGGTTATTTCAAAGGACCAGTTTTTACTTTTTTTATTTATCATATTATTATTTCATATCAATTTTAACTTATTTATTTCATCTCTAATTTTCAATATCTCTTCTTTTGTATTTATTTTAGATTTATTTATTGGTTTTCTAATTTTAAAAAGCACATTCAGATCATTGAATCTCTCCTCTTCTATTTTATTAATTTACGTTTTGGGGGATATGTACCGCCCCCACAGACTGCTTAATTTGCATCAAAAAAACTTTGTTATGTGGTTTAATCATTTCCATTATGTTTATTTTAATTTTTAGTTGTTTCTATTATTTGTTCTTTGACCAACTTATTTGGATTTTATTAAAGCTTCATTTAGGTCTATCTTTTCATTCTGCTCCCTGAACTGACAACTATTTTTGTAATATCTCTAAACAATGTGTTTATTTTTATTTTTTGCATTTATTTGCAATATTTCTGTGCCTTAATATGTGTTTACTTTCTGTAAAACTTACACATGATGTTGAAAAATACTTATGTTCTTTAGCAGTCATATTAGAAAATGTCATATGTTTTCAAGTTCTACTTTCTCCAACAGTTTGCTCAGTTCTTCATTTTCTCATTTTGTATATTTTTCTTTGTGTTAAATTTGTCCAAAAGTTAGAGAGGAACATTAGAGTCTCTTACTATTATTGTGTTACTATCTATTTTTCTTGTATAATTCAGTTAATAATTTCTTCATAAATTTAGATAGTAAAACATAAGTTTAGTGTTGATATTGGTTTATTATCTATGTTTTCTTTCAGAATAATGTATTCTTCTTTATATTTGTCTTGTGCATTTTTTTTCTCTTGCATTGTCTGATAGATACCATGATTGCTATGCCTGCTTTTTTGGATTCATATGTTGCATATCAAAATTTTATTCCAGCCTTTCATTTTTATTTCTTTTCATTTTTTAATGTTTTATATTTCTTGTAAGCACAAGACTTTCCACTCTCATTTTATTTATTTTTAAAAATCCCTTCACATTTAAAGTTATGAAAGTTTCCATTAGTTTCTTCCATTTGTCTCTAATATTATTTTTCTTAATTAAGATTTCTGTTCCTCTTCCTCTTATTTTTTTTACCTGTATTAATGTGTTGCATTTATTAAAAAGTGTATAGATTACTCCCACTTACTGGGAGAGCTCTTGTAACAAAGTAAAACAGTTCAATAAATTAATACAGTGACCTCATCTGAAAATGTATCCATCTGTAATTACTTCTGTAATGTGAAATTACCACATCTCTCTATGTTTTTAATTAACAAACCTATTTTCTCTCCATTCTACCACTCCCTACCTCATTGGGAAAAAAAAATTCTTAAAACAACCATGCACAAGTCAAAAAAGAATTTCCCTTACATATGTATGTATGGTGTATATTGCTGAAACCCAAAATCTGTCACATCATTGTAATGGATAGCACATTTCCTCATCAATCATACATACAGCTTTACAGCTTTCAAAGTTGTTAGTTTTTAGTGTTGTTATATTAATATCTATGGTTTTGCTTACTTCACAATGCATCAGTTCATATGTCTTTCTGTGTCTCTTGAAATAATCTATTTCCTCATTTCTTATATCACACTAGTTAGCCATCACATTTTTATAACACAACTTATTCATCATTTCTCAATCTTTGGATATTCCCTAAGTTTCAAAGTATTTATGTCATCACAAAAAAATTTACTATAAATATGCTTTTGTACATCAAAGAAGACCTTTTCCATCTTCCTTGTTTTCTTTTCTTTTTTCTTTAAACTTTTATTTATTTATTTTTAGGCAATGGGGGTTAAGTGACTTGCCCAGGAAAACATAACTAGTAAGTGTCAAGTGTGTGGTCTGAGGCTGGATGTGAACTCAGGTCCTCTTGACTTCAGGGCCAGTGCTCTATCCACTGTGCCACCAGGGTGCCCCTGTGGTTTTCTTTTTAATGTAAGTTTAGCATTATAATACATCCATAGATAATAGATAGATAGATAGATAGATAGATAGATAGATAGATAGATAGATAGATAGATAGATAGA
>NW_020940355.1:16920306-16925588 GCF_900497805.2 Vombatus ursinus | reverse complement strand
AGATAGATAGATAGATAGATAGATAGATAGATAGATAGATAGATAGACAGGTATATAGAGTTAAATGTCAAAGGTGACACCTTATTTAGTTACTTTTTACAGATTCTTCTAAATTACTTTCCAGAATGGTTATGTATATTCACAGACCTAGGAAGTATGTCAATGCACCTGTTTTCCCATAGTTCCTCCAACAATTATCATTTTCCTTTTTAATTTTTTTGCCATCTTTGCCACAAGGATGGTTGTGAGGTGAAAACTCAGATTTCCTTTAATTTGCATTTATCTAATTAATAGTGATTTAGAGCATTTTAAAAAAAAATATGGCTATAGATAGCTAGTTTTTTTCCCCTTGAAATCTATCCATTCATTTCCTAAGAACATTTTTCAACTGAGAAATGGCTATTTTTTAAACAAATTTTGAATCAGTTTCTTATAATGACTATACCAAAAGTTTGGTGTAGATTTAAATGCTATGAACATATAAGAGCAGCATTTGAAAATTGATTTAAAAAATAAAAAAATAAAATTGATTTAAATTTCTCATATTGCAATTTAGTTTTTGTGAATTTTTATTAGTAATTTTTAAACTATGACAACACAGGTTACCTTGTCATTATGCATCACATTGCTGCAGTTTCTGGATGACACTTTCTCAGACTGATGAATAAGGAAAGGAGGCTCTTGCTTGGCTGCTGTGGTCATCTTATATATCTGCATTAGACTTTTCCTGTTGTTGTTGCTGTTCTTCCTTCTCAATGACATCATAGTTGATATCTTTACTTATGCATGAATTGGATTTAATTAATTAAGTGAGGCAGAGTTGCACAAAGTTGTCAGCCTCACTTTCTCTTCCAGAATCATAGAAGTCCAGTGGCAAGACATAAGTCAGAACAACCTGCTATGGATCAAGACTAAGTGAATGACCTTGGCATCTTTGGTGTCTGACTAACCTCTAAGTGCTCCACAGCACTTGTTTCAGCTGCCTTCATGGCTGTTGGAATAAATTGTTCTCATTCATCCATAACACTTGGGGAAGTCTTCATGTGCTAGGGGTAAACACAACCCTAACTCACCAATGGATTGAAGGTCTGTTGGTTACCCTCAACCCGGTTTATCCCATCTGTTGAGATGGTTTTACTGAGGTGTGACCACTATGCATACTACAGCTTCTTGGAGCCACAGTAGCCACCCAACACAGGCTGGGTGACAGTGAACACCAAAAGTGGATGAGCAGCCCTGAAAAGGGCTTGGCAACCCTCACACCAGAAGTGGTATTCTTCCCTGAACACTTCACATACCCTACTTTTCCTGTGGAGTCACATCAAAACTGTGTTTATCAAAATCTTGTTGTTTTTAGGAAGCTAGGTGGTACAGTGGATAGAGCACTGGCCCTGGAGTCAGGAGGACCTGAGTTCAAATCTGATCTCAGACCGAACACTTGACACTTACTAGCTGTGTGACCCTAGGCAAGTCACTTAACCCCAACTACCTAAAAAAAAATCTTGTTGCTTTATTGATCTTAAAGACTAAGATTATAAATGCAAAGTTACTGAGCAGCAACTGATGAAAGTTTTTACAAATTTTGAAAAATGACTATAGTGATATATAGCATACAGCACTGGATATATTGAATTTTAATAAGAAATACATGGAGATTTTATTTTTTTAAATAATTAACCTTTCAAATGTTATTTTTGTAAATTTGTAACATTTTATAATTACAAGGGTATTAAAGCTCATACTGCATTAAGAACTTTGGGACACATTGCATACACTCTTGATGAGACCTTTTTCAGAGAAATTTATAGCAAAGACTTTTTTCTCAGTTAAATAGTCCCCTTTCAATGTTAGCTTCATTAGATTTGTTTCTGCAAATTGCTCTTCAGTTATTAAAGGATTTCTTGAACTTGTTCTCATTATTTCTTTATCCTTTCTCCCTAGTCTAAACTTTTATTCTTTGATTCATGGTCTTTTTACTTATTCATTCCTTTTTTAGTCTCTGTGTTCCTCATGGAATTGAAATTTTTAAGGCACTCTTTTCTAATCAATTAATTTATTTTTAGTTTTCAACATTCACTTCCACAAGATTTTGAGTTCCAAATCTTCTCCCCATCTCTTCCCTCCCCCCAACCCCAAGATGGCATGCATTCTGAATACCCCTTCCCCTGATCTGCTCTCCCTTCTATCACCCCCACTTCTCTTATCCCTTTCCCCTTCAATTTTCTTCCAGGGCAGGATAGTTTTCCATACCCCATTAACTGTATATCTTATTTTCCAGTTGCATGTAAAAGCAATTTTTAACATTTGTTTTTAAAACCTTGGGTTCCAAATTTTCTCCCTTCCTCCCTCCCTACCCACCCTTATTGAGAAAATAAGCAACACAATACAGGTTATACATGTGTAGTCATACAAAACACTTCCATAGTAGTCATGTGAAAAAAAAACTAACTGTATTTCTCTTCATCCTATCCCACCCCCCCATTTATTCTATTATCTCCTTTGACACTGTCCCTCCTCAAAAGTATTTGCATCTAATTACCCCCTTCCCTAATTGGCCTTCCCTTCTACCATCCCCTCTCTCTTATTCCCATCCCCCCTATTTTTCCGTATGGTAAGATAGATGTCCATACTTAATTGTGCATGTATGTTATTCCCTCCTTAAGTCAAATCCAATGAGAGTAAGATTCATTCATTCCCTCTCACCTCCCTCCTCTTCCCCTCCACTGTAAAAGCTGTTTCTTGTCTGTTTTATGTGAGATAGTTTACCCCATTCTACCTCTCTGTTTCTTCTTCTCCAAGTACAATCCTATCTCACCTCTTAATTTTATTTTTAGATATATTGCTTCATATTCAACTCACCCTGTATCCTCTGTTTATATATATATATATATATATATATATATATTCCCTCCAACTACCTTAATACTGAGAAAGGTCTCATGAGTTACAAATATCCTCTTTCCATGTAGGAATGTAAACAGTTCAAATTTAATAAGTCCCTTTTGATTTATTTTTCCTGTTTACCTTTTCATACTTCTCTTGAGTCTTGTATTTGAAAGTCAAATTTTCTATTCAGCTATGGTCTTTTCATCAAGAATGCTCTATTTCACTGAATGTCCATTTTCCCCCTAAAGAATTATACTCAGTTTTGCTGGGTAGGTGCTTGGCTTTAATCCTAGCTCCTTTGATGTCCTGAATAGCATATTCCAAGCCTTCTGGTCTCTTAAGGTAGAAGCTGCTAAATCTTGTATTATACTGATTGTATTTCCACAATACTTGAATTGTTTCTTTCTGGCTGCTTGCAATAGTTTCTCCTTGAACTGGGAAGTCTGGAATTTGGCTATAATATTCCTAGGAGTTTTCCTTTGGGTAACTCTTTCAGGAGGTTATCAGTGGATTCTTTCCATTTCTATTTTGCCCTCTGGTTCTAGAATATCAGGGCAGTTTTCCTTGATAATTTCTTGAAAGGTGCTGTCTAGGCTCTTTTTTTGATCATGGCTTTCAGGTAGTCCAATAATTTTTTTAATTATCTCTCCTGGATATATTTTCCAGGTCATTTGTTTTTCCAATGAGATATTTCACATTGTCTTCTATTTTTTCATTTTTTGGTTTTGTTTTACGATTTCTTGATTTCTCATAAAGTCATTAGCTTCCATTTGTTCCATGCTAATTTTTAAGGACTTATTTTCTTCAGTGAGCTTTTGGACTTTTCCATTTTACCAGTTCTCCTTTTTAAGGCATTCTTCTCCTCATTGGCTTTTTGTACCTCTTTTGCCATTTGAGTTAGGCTATTTTTTAAAATGTTATTTTCTTTAGTATTTTTTTGGGTCTCCTTTAGCAAGCTGTTGACTTGTTTTTTTATGATTTTCTTACATCACTCTCATTTCTCTTCCTAGTTTTTCTCTTGATTCTCAAAATCCTTTTTGAGCTCTTCCATGGCCTGTGACTGGTTTATTTATTTTTTTTTGGATGCTTTGGAGCTTTTAGGAGCTTTGACTTTAATGTCATCTTCTGGTTGTATGTTTTGATCTGCTTTGTCACCAAAATAAGATTCTATAGTTTGACTTTTTTTGCACTGTTTGCTCATGTTTCCAGGCAATTGCTTGACTTTTAAACTCTTTGTTAAGGTAAGGGGTCTGCTTCCAGTGTGGAGGGTGTACTGTCCCAAGCTTCAGGAATTTTGTGCAGCTTTTTTTAGAGATATTTCTTGGGACCTGTAAATTTTTAGTTCTTCCAAGGTGGTATGATCAAAGGCAAGGTGTGTACTCCTTTTCTGGCCTGTGCTCTTGTCTTTGAGTGACCACAAGCATGCTTTTCTTCCCTGCAAATGAAAGGAGTGCTCCCTCTTCACTGCTGCCACAAGTTCTGCCACACCAGCACTCTTCCTTGCTCCAGGACTACCACTCAAAACTGTAGCCCAGATCCAATCATGGGCAAAGCAAGAGAATCCTGCCTCAGCATCAGCAAAGAGATCCCTGCAATCCCCCTCTAATCAATCACTTGTTCTCCCCACTGTCTGTGGGGGAAGCAGCCAACACCATGGGGCTGCACCAGGACTGAGACTGCACCACACTACTCTATCACCAAGGTCCAACAGACCTTTCCTACTGACCTTCTAAGTTTGTTTTTGGCATTTGTGGGTTGAGAAATCTGGAAACCACCACAGCTCCCCTTGATTCAGTCCCCTGAGGCCTGCTCCAGGTTCACTGGGGCCCCATCTTTGACTGTGTGGCCCATGCTGAACTGTGCTCCTCTCCCAGCCCAGCACAACAGACCGTTCCCATAAACCATTCAGGTTATCTTGGGCTGGAAATTAGTTTCACTGTTTCTTTTTGTGGGTTCTGCTACTCTAGAATTTGTTTAGATCCATTTTTACAGGTATTTGGAGGGGTGTAGGGGAGAGCTCAAGCAAGTCAGTGCTTTTACTCTGCTATCTTGGCTCCACCCCTTGTAATCAATTTATCTCAGTGGATAGAATGAAGAGCTAGGATTTAGGAAGACCTGAGTTCAAATCCAATCTCAGTTATTTACTAGCTGTGTGACCATGGACAAGTCACTTAACCTCTATTTGCTTTAAGTCACTGGAGAAGGAAATGGCAAACCACTCCAGTATCTTTGCTCAGAAAACCTCATGGACAGTATTGATGTGCTATACTCCAGGGGGTCTTGAAAAGTCAGACGTGACTGCATGATTGAATGATTGAACAACAACGAGATATCACTCCTTTTTTTTCTTTCTATTGTTCCTCATTCTTAGAAGTGTCAGTTCTTACAGGAGATAG